>NW_027656509.1:0-84473 GCF_964235325.1 Thermobia domestica
TTGATCCTTATAAATATATCTTTCCATGCAAAGTATTAAATTTTATTTGTAAATCTTCTAACATGTGGTGCACCAAAAGTATACAGCACCCTTCTGACATTTATGTTCTTTTTTAGAGGTATCCAATTTAACAATATAACGTCTGTTATTAATATCAGTGGGATGTGCAGTATGGTTAGCATAGTAATTCTTCAATTTTGTACTTTTATTAAATAGAACTATTTCACAATGTTGATACACGTCATTCGGTCAGACAGGAAAACTCTTCACGTGTATGGCACAAAAAGGGTAGGATTTCCTACAAGATATGTCATAACATTTTCCCGAAGATAAATCCTAAGACATTTCCTAGGATTGACCTCGTGGTGTATAGCGCGCCTAAGTTGAAGTGTTTGTGCATTGTGGAGTTCGAATAGATTGTGTTGTGTGGTGATGCACTGAGTTAGATTACGTTTGTGCTGCTTCATGATTGATGAAGTGTAGATTCGTGTCTGTATGTGTGTATGATACCTTACAGCAGTGGCGGCAATTGGACGTTAAAAGTGGGGGGCAAGGCATGATTTGAATATTTGTGTATCAGTCTTAGTTTCCCTGGTTCTTTCTAACACTATATTTTTCAGTTGAAATACCGTATATCGTATTTCATATTTTATTAAGTAAATTGACAAGAGCAACAGAAGTAGGTATTAGCTCTTTGTACTTTTAAACAACGAAGTATAAGAAGAAATTTGATTCCTTGCTCTTGAACATCTTGAAATTCTGTCTGGAAAATTGTGTGATCAGATTATTTAATAACAAATTAGCAAAACAAATAAATAGAAAGGGTAATATTAATCATAGTAATGAATAATGAGGATTGTTTTGTAGAAGTTACATTGAAACTGGGAATTAATGAACGACTTAATTTTTAATTCCACATGCTATTAAATGTATGTTATTACTCTCAGAAAATGAAAGACAGTAATTACTACAAGCATATGCTACATTTAAAGAAATATTTAGGAGGGCGGGGTGAAAACTTCTCGGCCTGACCCAGAGATGGCACTCCAATCAGCAACATTTTATTATTCTTGCCTGGGTGCGCTTTTCAGTTGTTCGTATAACAAGTGTCAACTTGTTCTCTAGTGCAGGCTAGTGACTGCAGGCATTGTTGCAGTTCGACATTTTGCGTGTTAGTTGTGAAAATGGATAAACTTCAATATCATGCGGTAATCAAATTTTTCGTTTTGGATGGATTAACCCCTACGGAAATTCATCCGAAGTTGACAGAAGTTTACGGGGACTCCGCTCCTTCCATGTCAACCGTTAAAAAGTGGGCAGCTGAATTTAAACGTGGTCGCACATCCCTCGAAGATGAACCACGTGAAGGAAGGCCGAAAACCGCAACCACACCGGAAACAATCGAAAATTGCACGATATTGTGTTGGATGACAGGCGAGTGAAGGTGAGTGAGATAACTGAGAGTGTGGGGATATCGGAGGAATGGGTGCGAAACATCTTGCACAAAGGACTAGGGATACGAAAGCTCTGCGCAAGATGGGTGCCGCATTTGCTGACTGCCGATCAAAAGCAAATGCGAAAACGATTTTCGCAGCAATCTTTGGACCGATTCAAAGGGATCCGACCGATTTTGTGCGGCGATTTGTGACAATGGATGGGACATGGGTTCACCACTACACACCAGAAATGAAACAGCAGTCCAAGCAGTGGGTGGAAGCCGGTGGTGCAGCACGGAAGAAAGCGAAGACGGCCGGAAAGGTCATGATCAGTGTGTTTTGGGATGAGAAAGAGATCTTGTTAATTGATTACCTTGTAAAAGGGAGAAAAATTACAGGCGAATATTACTCCGACCTTCCTGACCAGCTGGATGCCAAAATTCGCGAGGAGAGGCTTGGCTTGAAGAAGAAGAAAATCACCTTTCACCAGAACAACGCACCTGTGCACAAAGGTGCATTGGTGATGGGAAAACTGCGGGATTTGGGGTACGATTTAATCGGCCATCCCCCATATTCTCCTGATTTGGTACCAACAGACTTCTATCTGTTTCCAAACTTGAAGAAATTTCTTGCTGGGAAGCGCTCCACATCGAATGAAGAAGCTGAGACGGTCGTGGATGACTATTTTCGCAACCTTCCAGACTCTCACTTCTGGGAAGGAATACTGATGGAGAAACGCTGGACCAAGTGTATTGAAGTTAAGGGAGATTATGTCGAAAAATAAAATAATTTTTGAACTGAAATTCGCAGTCTTTCATTGTCAGGCCGAGAACTTTTCTCCCCGCCCTCGTACTTTTGCAGCTTCCCGAAACATGTTCGTTAACATTAGGTGAAGTTTTCACTCTTTTGGACCACATCAAAACACAATGCTTAGAATCACTCCACACTCTAGTTATACAAAATAATCTAAAAATCTAGAATTAAGTTGAATTCACTAAATTTAATTGTATATACACCCATACCCATACATACCTAAACACACCACTTGACTTGTATGTTACACTGCAAAACAATGGAAAAGCTAGAAGTTGTTTCATGTTACTCACTTTTTAATCAGTATTCCTTACTATTATAAAGAAAAGACACTTTTGGAACTGTGAATTTTTGTGCAGTTAAAGAATATCGTATAAAAACCTTTTTTTCTCGAAATGTTCTCGCAATTCGTTTCAAAGCGGCTGACTAAGATATCGAGACCTTGTAAGAAGAAGTGAAAGTATGTGCAATTGTGCTCGAATAGGTTAATTTTTGTGTTATTATCACTGGCAATTAAAACCCAATTCCTGTAACTTTCTTAATTCCACAGGAAGACAACCAATATGTACTCACGCAACGGCAAATATTACTTCTATATGGCACCATTTTTTCTATGAACCAGTAATACATACAAAAACTTTACATTTTCAAATGAAACTATATACCTTAATTGGCTACTTAAAAAAGTGAGGGGGCAACTGCCCCCCCTAATCGCCGCCCATGCCTTACAGGATACAAGATGTCGAGGAAGTGTTTAAATCACCCAGACAATTTCTGTTATGTATGTGGAGAGCTGATATTTAAATCGCAACGTCGATGTTTTACTCCACTTGTGAGGAAGTGTTATCAGTTATATTTTGGTTGCTGTGTAGGAGACCAAGATAAGAATTGGGCTCCTCACTACATTTGTTATACTTGCATGAAACGTCTGACTGGGTGGGCAAATGGTGAACGAAACATGAACTTCGCAGTATCGATGATCTGGAGGGAACCAAAAGATCATTCTTCAGACTGCTACTTTTGTATGACACAGATAAAAGGAATAACCACTAAATCTAAGCACACAGTACAGTACTTTAATTTGCCATCAGCAATTAGGCCAGTTCCACTCAGTGCAGAATTACCTGTACCAGTACCTCCTGCTCATCTTACGGTAAATGAGGATTACGTACTTGAGGGAACTACTGAAGTTCCAAAATGAAGTAGATGATCCTACTTATGTAGGAAGCACATCTACATGGGATCCCCATCTGATAACTCAGGGTGAACTAAATGAGCTCGCATGGGATTTAAAACTCTCCAAGATACAGGCAGAACTTCTTGCTTCTAGACTTAAAGGCTGGAATCTGCTCCATCGTGACATTAAAGTGTGTATTTTTCGAAACCGTCATACAGAGTTTCAAAACTACTATTCTCAAGAAAATGATTTAGTGTATTGTAATAATGTCTGTGCTGTGATGGATACACTCGGACATGCACATATAAGTACAGAGTGGAGATTGTTTATTGACTCTTCCAAAACTAGTTTGAAGGCTGTCCTTTTACACAATGGCAACAAGTTTCTTTCAGTGCCTTTGACTTATGCAACCAATATGAAGGAAACCTATGAAAACATCAAAATAGTGTTAGAAAGAATTCAGTATGAGAAAGACAAGTAGACCGTTTGCTGTGATTTAAAAGTTGTTTCCTTGTTAATGGGTTTGCAGCTTGGTTATATGAAATATTGTTGTTTCCTCTGCGAATGGGACCGGAGGAACAAAGCGAAACATTACATCAAGAAGGAATGGCCAAAGCGTGTATTAACTCCTGGACAGAAGAATGTTGTTTATTCCTCACTGGTGAGCCCTGATAAGATAATTCTACCTCCTCTTCACATAAAGTTGGGGCTCTTCAAAAATTTTGTTAAGGCAATGGACAAAAGTAATGCAGAATTTTGTTACCTCAAGGAAAAATTTCCTCAGGTTAGTGACGGTAAAATCAAGGAAGGGATTTTTGTAGGCCCCCAAATAAAATGTTGATTCGTGACCAAAAATTTGAGGATCTCTTAACTCCGGTTGAGGAAGCAGCTTGGTGCTCATTAAAATGTTTAACAGAGAATTTTTTAGGAAACCAGAAAGCCCCAAATTACCGTGAAATTGTGAGTGATTTCCTGCAATCATTCAAAGAAGTGGGTTGCAACATGTCCCTTAAAGTTCACTTTATAGATTCCCACCTGGATTTCTTTCCTGAAACCCTTGGTGCTGTTAGTGGTGAGCTTGGGGAACGTCTTCATCAGGATATTTCCTACGTGGAGAAGAGATACCAGGGACAGTGTTCACAAATGCTAGCTGATTACTGTTGTACACTCAAAAGAGATTTTAACAAAAGAGACACTGACCAAAGCTTAATACGTTACTTTATTTTAAATTATAATTTGTTACTGTTTCGGATATCTAGCATATCCTTCTTCAGACACGATCGAAATTAATGAAAATACAGACATATATATAAATGTTGTTATCTCATTTCTCCACTCACTTCTTTTGTATTATTTATTAAGTAGACATAAAATTATGTTTTAGTGCAGTTCCTGTTTCTGTACCACTATATACAAATAGCAAGTTAAGACAAAAAACATCTTATAAACAACATTTATATATATGTCTGTATTTTCATTAATTTCGATCGTGTCTGAAGAAGGATATGCTAGATATCCGAAACAGTAACAAATTATAATTTAAAATAAAGTAACGTATTAAACTTTGGTCAGTGTCTCTTTTGTTAAAACAATTAATCCAAAGCCATGAATAGTCTTACTATCAAAAGAGATGTTCCAGAAGCTAAACACAGAAGAAAGTCTACAACTAAAATATTTTAGTTAAGGTAAATAAGTGTTCATTTATTAAGGTAATACCACTCACTTCTTTTGTATTATTTATTAAGTAGACATAAAATTATGTTTTAGTGCAGTTCCTGTTTCTGTACCACTATATACAAATAGCAAGTTAAGACAAAAAACATCTTATAAACTACTTTTTGGAGGGAATTTCTCACACAATTCCTCTAGAAATTCCCTCATACAAAAAATGGTGACAGTGTATACATAATTGAAAATATGTTTTATTTCAAATCCAACGAGGTATAAACCGTACTTATATTGTAACTTTCGTGGAAGTTATATGTGATTTTATATGCACAAATGAATACGATAAAATGAACAGTACACATAGCATATTTTTATATAAATATATTTATTTCTCTAGAAAGAATAATGCGATTCTTATGAAACTTAACGGGCTTACTAAGTATAAATCAAGCTAACATGCAATATAATTTGTGTGTTTATATACCTAAAGGTACCCGAGCTACAGGTATGCAAATGGTTTTAAAAAAGGGGAATTTGAGGGGAAATTTCCCGAAAATCCCTCTGTCTCGGCAAAACTGAGGGTGATGGAGAAAAACTGATTGCAGATTCGAATTCTACGTGAAAAGTTCTATTGGAATCAGGTATTTTCTTCCGTGCACCAGTTTTCTTTTTTTTTTTCCGACTAGTGTTATCGATGCAGTTGAAACAGTTTTTGGAAATCAAAATAATAAGTGGATATAATGGTAACATAGATAATTTTACGTTAAATTGTGTCTAAAATGTAATTTGTATATATTACAAATTCGTGCATTAAGAAAACAGGTGGTATTTGTTATGGCGTGCCTCTTGTGGAAGAATAGCGTATATATTTAAGTGTAGCAAATTGGCACTAAATTTTCTTTCCTTTTTTTAAAAATTATATAGTTTTAAGAATAACAGGAAAGTATTATTATTGTTCATCCGCTACTTAATTAGTGTAGCGTGCAGTTTTACGAGATGTCGTTTACTTTATTAAAAGCCCAAATAATTGTGTACAAATTAATAATGTAGCTGCACAACTATGCCTTAAAACTATTATTGATGAGAAAAATTGGCACCAGCCTGTACTACATTATCACTTCAAGCAAGAATTGTATATATTCCCGTTGAGGACAAGGTGAAACTAAAGGGACTATGCAAGGATACGTTCATGAGCAGGAGACGCGAAACAACGGTAGATCAGAAATAAGCCAGTCTGAACATTAAAATTTGCTTAAATGTGACTTCTTTTCAACATCAAGCAGTGAAGTTAATGAAAAAGCCTAAAGAAAATATACACCTTATTATATCAAAATAGAATAGTTTTAAGAAAATTATCGTTTAACACTTTTTAAAAAATAATAACGTTTCGTTAATTAACATAGACATTCGTTATCACAAATGAAAATTGATCAGCTTATTTAACTTTATATGTTTTTCAAATATGCTGTTATTATTTAAAGAATCTTTTAAATTTACAGATATTTAACATAGTATATACCTCCATTGAATATTTTAGTGTCACCTCTCATATTATCTGTTTTTCATTAAACATTCAAAATTTATATGTGATAATGAATTTACCATTTGCTTATCGAAAAGTAAGATGAAAACATTTGAAGTTTTTCATAAGATTGAATTTACATCCTAAACTCACGAATTTTGCACATACAAATTTACACAAAAAATAAATGACAAATTTCGGATTTCTTTGTCAAATACTACTTTCAGAAATAATACCAATATTTTAATGCAATTACCGATTTTAATAAAATAAATATACCAATTTAAACTCATAGTCTAAATAGGAAATTATTTTTTACGATATGGAAACAACTCTTAGTAATTTTTTTTGACACGGTGACTCAATGGTAAAGCGCTTATCTCTGGTGCATGGGGTCCCTGGTTCGATCTCCTGAAGAGTAAGTTTCTGGTGGACAACATTGTGTTCGTGAAGCTTCTCGAGGGGCTCTCCTTTCCTCCCACATTCTCATTCCATCAATTCTTCCATTATCACTTACTTGCCTTAATCATCCGTCTCCCTTACTCTAAAGGGCATAATCTTAAGACGTTAAACTCAAAGATTTCATTTTAGTTTCATTTTCTTAGTAATTTCTGGTAGTGTCATGTTTTGCAATATGCCTATCAGTTTGATTAAAAATGATTTATCTTAAAATAATCAAATATTTTCATGTATACCGATAACAAAATTAAAGCTGTCAATAATTCGAACAATTACAAAAGTAAGAATTTCTAACGTAATAGAAGAATCCATATAAAATAAATAAAATGTTCCTTACTATGTCCCAATGCATCAGAGAGTACATGTGCCGACCAACTTCCAACTGTTACTGAAGCATTGCGATCTACAGAATGAATAGCATCTGCTTGCCAGTTTATGAATGTCAGAAACCTAAGAATATAATAAGATGAGTTAATAGAAATAAATATGAAAAAAAAAATCTAACAACATTTTTTTTTTCAAAAGAAAGGAAGAAAATAAGTCAATACAATTGATTAAATACAGTATGCGGCAAAACAAACAGTACTGAAATTCGCTTACGGATGGCGCTCAGATGCTATGTGGTATGAGATGTGAGCAGCGTTGCCAGATCTAGCGTAATGATGCTAGATCTAGCATAATTTGCATGTCCTTAGCATCTAGCATCTTGCCTTTAGCATCCTGCCCAAATCTAGCATAATTTCAGCAAGTTTATCAAAAAGCCGTAAAACCTGCAGATGAAAAAGAAGTTGGTCGTGGGAAGAAAAAGAACCGCAGTAAAATATCCGCTCCCATTGATTCATACAGTCGGTAAACCATACAGGAAGTCTTATTTTCCGAAGTAGGTTAGAAACGGCTTTGGGCTTTGTGTGTGTGTGTGTGTGTGGCTCCACCCAGGGTTTTCTAATCCTCTAACTGCGAGGCATGGGCGGAGCTATGGGGGCCATTCTCCCCCCCAACTTTTTGACAATTCCACTATCTTTATTTCTGACTTCATGACCATCTTTATTCCTGAAATGAAAGGTCTAAGACCGACCAAAAATTTGCCTTCCAGCAGACAATTCCCAACTCTGCTTATGCTGCGAGGTAATTTTCTTTCAAAATATGTAAACAAACACTTTTCCTTCATTTATACGATATATACACCATTGAGTCTGGCAACGACTGCACTACTTCAGTTGAGTTAAAGCTTTGGTGCGTGAAGTATTGAGTTCTATCCCCGCATTCTTGCGCTCTGCATATTTTAAGTTACGTTATCTCAACTTCGTTTTTTTTCTTTTAAAACTCCTGAATTAGTAATTATGAGGATCTAGCATAATTTGACCGAATCTAGCATAATTTCGATCAGGTTTTGGAATAATTCCGAGCTGTGAGTCTGGCAACGCTGGATGTGAGTGCCACATGTGTGCTCAGTTGTGTGTGGATTAACGTAGTGTGCAGTTGGTGCGAAGATAATGTTACTCACAACAGAAGAGGAGATACTTATTGTCGAGCAATATTTCCGCTCATACGGTGTGGGACAGCGTCTCACTGCAGGAGATTAGCGTCGATGTCTACTGTATTGCTTTGGAGTGTTAGCTATGGCATATGAAAATGAAGATTTCATCAGTATCATATGGTTCAGTGCTGAAAAGACATGTGTACTTTGATCGCCACATCAATCAACAGTTGATTATTGACCCTGTCTTGCATGATTTGTGCAGCTTTTACCGCACGTAAAATCTGTCGTTATAACAACAATGGATGCAGCAAGACGAAGCTATTGCACATACTGCAAGTGAGTCACTTATCCTTCTGCTCACAAGAGTTTGGACATCGCTTGATTTGCTGTGGAACGGATTTTCCATATCCTTCCCACTCCCCTCACCTCATGACTCCAGATGCCTACATACGGGCTATGCTGAAGGAAGCAATTTTCCGAACAGATAACTTCCTACCACTATACCGGAGTTAAGAGAAAAGATTCGGTCATTTGCTTTGTCATTCCAGCAAACCGTGTTCACTAACATGTCCATTGATCTATAGGACTACTATGAAGAATATGTGCGACATAATGTTCAACATTTTGAACACATGATGTACAGGAATAATTCCTTGTAAATTTACAATATGTGTTGAGTAACATTTAGTTGACATACATTTGACAACCTTTCTTATATTTCGTTAAGTTGTACAACAAATAAATAAATAAGTAAATAAATAAATGTTAAGAATGTGATTTCAGTACTGTTTGTTTTGCCGCATAGTGTATTATAATCGATTCTACATTGAAATGTATGCATTCCTTTCCATTCACTTAAGTCGAAATACCAAAATCTTCAGAAGTGTACTTAACATTTACTTTTAGAAATAAAGAACATGTATAAGAGTGAACTAGCTAAATGGTAGAAGGTTAATACTGCAAAGGGCATAGGCGGATAAGGCGGTGAAAAGTGCTCTTACATGGATTGCTGTGATATTTATACCAAAGATAACTTTGGCCAGAAAATCAACTTCAAATTCCTTCGAAATTCGAAGTTATTGTTGAAAATTCGAAAATCAAAAACTGTTCATATCTCGGAAACAAGTTACGAGAGTGAAACAAAATATGTCCCTAATTAGAAAACGAAAAAGTCGTTTAAAATGGAGATCACCACTTCATAGCTCCTAGATTGTATAGCATCTCTAAAATAGTTTTAGAAAAGGCTTAGAATTTAATAATTTTACTTCCAAAATAAGAATTTTCGAACTGAAGCTGCTTCAGTGACACTCGATTGAACGAAATACTGTATATTGCATAAAGCACACACAGACTTGTTTACGGTGTATGCGTATTGATTGAAGAAAAACACAAAGCTGAAAAATTACGATTGAGTTTACGATACTGAATAGAGCATATTATTTATTCTATTATTGATGTATGTAAGTTTATTATTATTATTATTATTATTATTATTATTATTATTATTATTATTATTATTGTCGAGTATTAGTGGGGCATATAATTGCATATTTCAGAATAATCGTTCAAAACGGGAAACAAGCACCAAAATTGGTATGGATATTGTTTAAGGGTTACTCAGTTAAAAAATAACGTTAGCCACTTGAAATTTCAAAATGGCGACCATTTTCCAATGTGGTGAATATATCAGGCTCGGAACAAAATATTATTGTATAACAGAATTGATATACTGACTGATTTCAAAGATCTTCGATCGAATCTCCACTTTTGCCAGTGTTGAAGTCAAATTCACAATTGCAGAAGTTTATATTCAAAATGGTCTCAATGTTTTCAAGATGGCGGATATTCCAGACAGATAAGGACGTATTATATAGCAGAATTAATACACTGAACTGATTACATAGATTTTCGTATCGAATACTGTCCTTAGTAGTACAGATGTAGAATTCTTAAACATGGAAGGAAGTTTTAAAAGTAGGCGGTCATTGTTTCAAAATAGCGAATATTTCAGCCATAGAGAAGCACTTATTAATTCCCTAGATTGTTATAAAAAAAATACTACACTCCCAGCAATATATGTTAAAGTATATATATATATATATATATATATATATATATATATATATATATATATATATATATATATATATATATATATATATATATATACATATACTCCGTTTTCTAAGTTGGACCCATTCTAGGCATCGAACAAGACTTTCTATATCACATAATTTTTTCTATTTAGGAGATTTCTGTTCTTTTTAAATAGCGTATCCGGGCTGTGAAAATACCAAGTTCAGTTCATGTCTGTAAAAAGTTTTCAAGGATCTAAGATTTCTTCGAGAGTTTCCGCCACGTTTTGGCTGCTGATATTGCTCTCTTTTAGCACTATAACTACGAACATTTAGGAATATGGAAGGGGGACAGGAGTATTGTCCTTTTTTTATGTAAGAATCTCCCTCTTCTACGCAGCTTCTTTTCGAAAAAAAAAAATAATGAGAAAGTATGTGTGCTGGGAAGTTCGTAGAATACTCGCTAGATTGCAGGAGCTGCCATTTGTTAAAAAACATATATTAGTTACTCTTTAATTATAATTTTTTCATTTATGTTGCCGTTACATTATTTCAAATGAATGTAGTATCGTTGAATTGAGTATTTTTACTTGCTGTAGATATGCATTTATTATATATTTTTTCAACATATTAACACCAGCTACTGACAGCAGTGGCGGCGATTGGAAGTTAAAAGTGGGGGGGGGGGGCAAGACATGATTTGGATATTTATGTCTCAAGCTTAAGTTTCCTCTGTTTCTAATACTATGTTTGACGAAAGGTTGTATAACTAATAGGATACTACCTTTTTCAGTTAAAATACCGTATATCGTATTTCATATTTTATTAAGTAAATTGACAAGAGCAACACAAGTAGGCACTAGCACTTTGTACTCTTAAACAACGAAGGTATAAGAAGAAATTTGATTCCTTGCTCATGAACATCTTAAAATTCTGTCTGGAAAATTGTGTGATCAGATTATTGAATAACAAATTTGCAAAACAAGTAAACGGAAACGATATTAATCATAGTAATGAATAATGAGGCTTGTTTTGTAGAAGTTACAGTGAAACTGGAGATTAATAAGCAATTTAATTTTTAATTTCACACATATAATTAAATGTATGTTATTACTCTTAGACAATGAAAGACAGGGCATTACTGCTGTATCGCCGGACCAATTTGATAATCGAAAAAAAGTATCAAAATGTACTGCATTCGATTATATTTGGTTGGATTACCTTACGTTTCGTTAGATTACGTTATTAGGCTTGTAGTTTTACTGTACGGATCCATAATATAAGTAGTAGTAGAAATAGGAGTAAAGTAAAAGTAGTAGTAGTGGTAGGAACGGGTTAGAAGCCCCGCAGGGGTTCGTTGGGTTCCGTTCTCGACATGAAACAAGCAAATTAAAGACTTGCCTAAATTAAAGACTTGCATTTTACAGTCTATGGATCCGTATAATAAAACAAGTGTACCTCTCCGCGAAATAGTCCATCCGCCTCTACATACAGTGCCGCTTACAACATCAAAAACAATCAGCAAATACAACCACTTTCTTAACTTTTACTATTCCCCTTACCTGACTTTCACTCATTCTTCCTAACAAACTTAAATAAATTCTCCAATTTACCCGGTAAATTTCCTAAAACTGGTCCGACGATCCAGCAGTTAACCCAAAGAAGTAAATACTACAAGTATATTCTACATTTAAAGAAATATTTACGTTTGAAGCTTCCCAAAACATGTTCGTTGAAGGTGCAGTTTTCACATTTTTGGACCACATTAAAACACAATACTTAGGATCACTCCACACTTCAGTTATACAAAATAATCCTAAAACCTAGAATTATGTTGAATTCACTAAATTTAATTGTATATACACTCGTACATCCCTAAACACACTACTTCACTCTTATATTACACTGCAAAACAATGGAAAAAGTAGAAGCTGTTTCATATTACTCTCGTTTTAACCAATATTCCTTACTATTAGAAAGAAGAAAAGACATTTTAGAAACTGTCAATTTTTGTGCAATTAAAGAATACCTTGTCAGATACTTCTTTGTTTGCGAAATGTTCTCTCAATTAGTTTCAAAGCTTCTGACCAACATATCGAGCCCTTGTAAGAAGTGAAAGTATGCTGGAATTGTTGTGTTCCAACAGGTTAATTTTGGAGTTATTTTTGGTGGCAATTAAAACGCAATTCCAGTAGCTTTCTTAACTCCACGGGAAGACAACCAATACATAGGCCCACTCACGCAACGGCAAATATCATATGGCACCATTTTTCTATGAACCAGTAATACATACAAAAACTTTACATTTCCAAATGAAACTATTATCTTAATGGACTACTTCAAAAAAGTGGGGGGCAACTGCCTCCCTTTGCTCCCCCTAATCGCCGCCCATGACTGACAGAATACTCATGTACTTGCATAAAAATGTTCAAGTTACCCCCTCGAGACATAGTTTTGTGAGATGGAAGGTCTACTGCAAGGGCGACGTCAGGTTCAAACTGACTGGACCAAGTGTTGTTTGTGCCAAAGGGAGAAGAAAGAAGATCTAAAATCACCTCAAACCCGTTATACAAATCAAAATGACGGTTACAAGATATTGCGACCAACGTTCCTTTCTTCCATGCTTTAAATGACCTACCTATTATCATGAACCCTGCGAGACTCGATGAGGATGGAGGTATAGAAGAAACACCAAGAAGGAACAATGCCAAATTCCATCAGAGTTGCCGCCTTATGTTTAACAATACTAAACTCAATCGAGCAAGAAAGAGAAAAAGTTGGGCAGAAAGTGCTAAGCGAGAAGAAAATCCAAAGCTCCGAAGAACTAGTCGTGAAAACCGAGTGTTTGAGTGCTGCTGTCTGTGTGAAAAAGAAGAACCTGTTTCCGAATTGAGGCAAGTAATGACAATGCATCTTAGCGACAGGTTGAATGAGTGTGTTCACAGACTTAGTGACGGCAAACTTTTGGCGAACCTGAGTGCAGGAGATGCCATTGCATTGGAACTTAAATGTTTGACAGAACTGTACAATAGAGAGAGAGAGCCGTAAATAGAAGTATCATGAAAGAATCAAAAGCTCAAGCATCTGAAAATTACGCACACCCACTTGCATTATCTGAACTAATTATCTACATGGTGGAAACGAAATTGAACTCTGAGGGACCTATAGTCTTTCGGCTTGCTGACATGGTTCAGTTGTATCAGCATCGGTGTTACCTTATACATGGTATAATGTAACATGGCCCGGAAGTTTGGAGTAACCAGTATATACATATGTAGGAATTTTATATTTATTGAACTTTGAAAATATAATTATTTGTTTGCCCAATTTTTATATAGATCGCAAATTTTGCGTAAACTCTATTGAAATAATGATTTTAAGTGTATTTAAACGAAAATATATGGTTATATATATCTATATTGTATAATATTCATATATTTAGCCAAAATCTAGTGTTATTTTAGAAAATAATGTCATATCCGGTCGTTTTGATTCCTTTTCTGTGTATTTTCATGGATATTTTTGGCTTAGAGGATCATTAAAAGAAATCATAATTTTTATTTCACAAATCTTTAAATTTTCACATTTGTAGAGTCAGCCATAATAGCTTCTTGATGCATCCCTTTGTTTCGGAGTAAATGATCTGTGATTGGATCATCCGCAATCACAGTTGTGGTTGAGATTTCCGGTTTTCTTTGATCTCGGGAGAAAAACTTATCATCCTATAGTTACGTCACAATAATCCTCCAATTAGGGATCTTCTTCCCATTGTCATTTTCTTTTACCAGAAGCAGTGTTAAGATGTCGACGTAAAATTATTCTTGTCGATATAAAAACGTGAAAAGAAGAAAATCTAAAGAGTGACAACACAAAAATAAGTTTAGGCTTTTCATATCTTTGAACAGTATAGGAATGCAGTGAGTAGTTGCTGTGCTCAATGGACGATGGATTTTCTGCAGTGAGAGCAAACTTTCACGTCAGAGCGTGAGTGGTTAACGTAAGCCATTTTGTGCAAATCCAAGCTGTCTGGCCTAGAAGCAGTGGCCAGAAAATTTGATTTTTTGAAGACACCAGCAAGCTATTCCAAGGAGTGGCGATGTAGTATATTTTCTTTAAGAAGCCCTGCAGTGACTGACATGGTACGAAATAAGTAAATACCAGTAGCGTAGCGTGATATTCCGAAAGGGGGATGCCAAAGTTAGTCATTTGTGCGATATAGTACTACTGCAAGCAGCAATACATAGCTATTCCGAATAGAAATATAGGGTTATACAAAATTTAGGAGGAAGCCCTCCTAATTGGAGGTCTAGTGGGGCATAGAGAAGCGAATGCGTGGATTACGTTAGAATTTAAAAAACAATTGTCTCAGCTCCTTCTTGCTACTACCGTTATGACGAGAAAACTAGGCCCCACTTTTGTATGAACATTGTTTCCAGTATCGTTCCCTTCATTTCTTTCTCGTGGTTTTTTTCTCCACATACCAGACGTCAATCTCCTTCTTTCAAAAAAAAAAAAAAAAAAAAAAAAATATATATATATATATATATATATATATATATATATATATATATATATATATATATATCGCCCCTAGAAATTTGTCATCTTGGGTCCGGAACTCAGACGCCCGTTCGTGAATATGGGCCTGATTGTATATATCATTTGAAGATGTAAATACAAAGCACTTAAACCAACTCTGGGGGCCTGTTTCTGTATCCAGATACTGAAGTCAAGGGCGCAAATCTGTCTTCAACGTTCGTGGGATGGGTAAGACTGTTCCCATAATCCTTTCCTTTTTTAACGATGTTCAAAATATTTATGAAGTTGAAAAAAATGCTGTGGAGGATTAGGGAAGCAGAGTTGTCTATAATATCGGCAGGAGGGTACATTTTAAGGCTTATTGTGGGGGGAGGGGAGAAGAGACTCATATTACAGTAGATGAATCAGATTTCTGAGGTAAACCTGTTGTACTCGTATATTATATACCAAATGATGTAGATGAAATAGTGGTACATATCATTATTACAACTCATTGCCGTGAGCACATTCTGAAATTTGAATATATGCATAATAATAATTGACATGTTTCTACTTACGCATCCACAATGATCCACATTAAAATTTTAGGACATTTGTTTTATAACAATACAAATAATGACTTCCCCAAAACTATGAAAGGAAATCAATCAGGCCTGGCGCAACAATACTCTTATCTGAGCAAAATTATGATTACCACAATAGCATCACAGGAATTAAACAAATAGTTAAAAATAGACTACTAATAATTAATGACAATGAAATATTAAAGAATACGATTCTTTTTTAAAAATGAAACAAGTCAAAGGACATCAGTTTCGTTTGTGGCAGTCGGATAGAAATCATCATCACAATCTCAAATCGGATTATTGGGGAGGTGGACAAGTTTGTAGGGAACATGTTCCCCTTATGTCCCCGAGATTTGTGTCAGTGACTGAAGGGCCCTGGCACAATCTTTGCGAGTGACGGGGAGTGGTGGCTCTCTTGTCCTACCAGATCGGTGATCGTAATTCTACAGAATGCTTTAAATTTATGCCTGTGTCTTTGAGCTCCTTTACGGTGAAGATTACAATTACGATGCATTTAGTTGTGATTAAGGCATAACTATTTTAATACTATTATTTACATAACCGGCATGCTTCAAAAATGCGTTGAACTAACCATTTCCGTTTTGTTCTATTTCCTTTATATTAGGACTCGTACGTTCTGTTCAGAAACTATAGCTTAGTTCAAAATATATACAGTTGGAAATACTTGAAAATGCCAGCGTATATCTAAAGGAAATGTTGGGTTGCAAGGGATGAGGAGGAGTGAGAAGGGAAGTATTGCGCATGCGCATTCAACAGAAAGCAGACGAAAACCCCGATGCTTTCAGTAGGCCTGGAAGCCCGAGGAAAATAGCATACGACAGGAGGAAAGACAGAAAATGTGCATCTGAGCGACGCGCATGCGTAGGTTCCTCTTGTCAAAGTAAGTCGAGAGAGCGCGCCAGAAGATTGCAGTGGAAATAATTGTGATAATTACAAGCAAACAATTTATATATAATGAAGTACGTACTTTTTCTTATTAACAGGGGATGCCGGGCATACCGGCGTTCTCTTACGCTACGCCGCTGGTAAATACCTATTTTTCCTGGAAGATTTCAACAAGTAAGTGACGTAGAAGGTAGTCCAAATTCCTGTTTCGGAAGAACTTAACCTGCCAAATTTCATCATTCTGAATTGAAGATGTGTGTCTCTATTAGTGTTGTGATGTTTAATATGATGTTTTAAATTCCGCGTCGTTTTCTCTAAGTTATTTCGTATATAGATTCACGATGTAACTAGCACTGCTCGCTCAATGGGGGGTTTCTTTTCCTTAAGTTTCAGTGTTTTGACGATTATCATAACCGACCATGAAATGTGTGTAAGGCTAGTTTTAGACGAAAGCATTTATCGTAGCATTTCTCGTAGCAGATGTGCTGCCAAAAATCTCGTATAATATTCTATAGCATCAAAAGTATATTGTGCTTTTACACGGTAGCATTTTGATAAGCATTTTGTCGTGACGTAGCAAACAAATCACTGCAGAAGAACGTAATTATGGCTCCAAAACTAAAAACAGATATATCAGTCATTATTTCTTCTAAAGCCCTTTTTCCCATAAGCTTATTATGATACAAAGGACTTTTAACGGTGCAGTCATACTATATAGATCCACAGATTTTAAAATTTACAGAAGAAATTTGTAATATTTTAATAGAGCAGTGTATAAGTAATGGAAATATGGTGTGCACTTACATCTGAGATGCGTATTTACGTGGAAATATAGAAATGAAAGTCGAACCTGAAATGCACGTAATCTTCAATAAGTTGCCATAAAATTTTGACAAGTCTGTAATTTCCCCATTTTGTATCGAGAACAGAACCCAACCAACCCATTCGGTGCTTCTAACCCGTTCCCACTACTGCTACTACTACTACTACTCCTATTCCAAGTACTACTACTGCCCGTTCCTACTCCTCCTACTACTGCTACTACTCTTACTATACCTACTCCTACTGTTACTAAGTACTCCTACTTCTACTCTTACTACTACTTACTCCTCCCACTACTACTACTTGCTTCTACTACTACTACTACTATTACTTACTCCTCCTACTACTAATACACCTACTGCTACTTACTCCTCCTCCTCACACTACTACTACTACTACTACTTATACTATGGATCCGTATAGTAAAACTACACGTTGGCAACTGTCTTGAAGAAGATCTGTTAAAGTGAACCTGCACCGGAGAAAGTAAGTGCACACCTCAAAAATGATTGCTGAAGGTACAATAAATGAAACGAGAAAGTATTTTTTTTAAATGAATTTCTGTGTGGATCCGTATAGTGAAACTGCACGCTGTTAACTTTGTACAAACAAGGATGTTCCTTATATTTTTTAATCAACATAATAATAGTATCCCTACTCCAACTCATTTTTCTTTACTACAATTCAATTTCTCACACAAAACAAAGAGCATGGATATTTGACACAAAATATTTCGCTTCCTTTTAACACACCACGGTGCTGCAATCGGAGCAGAAATGCTGGGAAAAATGCTATGAAATAGAGCAGGTTCTATTGACCAGAAATGCCATAGGATATGCCATGGCATGGGAAATGCTATAGCATTTGCTACTTTACACGGTAGGATATCGATGATACGATTTTTGCTACGAGAAATGCTACGATAAATGCTTCCGTCTAAAACTAGCCTAACTTCCGGGTACATACATTTCCCCAAACTATATATGTTAGATGTATAAACCTCAAAATTTCACATACTGCTCGGTATTACAAGGCAAATCTATTCACTGTTTTTCTAGGATCAGATTTACTTCAGGTTGAATCTGATGAGACTAATGTTTACGTGAATTTTCGGCTCACATTAATGAAAAGGGCCCGGTGGGTTCGCGATCACCAGTCGGTGACACATTCACGCAGCCATAGTCTTAAGAAAGGTGAACATCATACAGGAAAACAGTATCATACATCATACATTTTATTTTTATTTTTTTATATTTTTATTTTTTTGTAAAAGCGGTTACAGCAGCTTGGTGTAAGGGGTCCTTATATGAATTCGACTAGAATTAAGGATAAGCTTCTGGCAGAAATACCTGAGCTGGAGGCTCACAAGCAAGGAAGAGGATGTCCTTGTAGCTTTCCAAAGTAATGTAGGCCTGGCCTTATCAGAAGTTAATGACTACAGTGAAGCTATTATCCTCGGAAAGGCAGCAAATATCTTGCGAAAGCACATTCTGAACACAAATCTGCATTTGATGGAACTTTCCACGAAGAATGCCACTTCACCAGCTCTTCGTCAATTTGTAAGTATGTTTGAACATGGGGCTGATATTAAATCACAGCTGAGATTTGGGGCAAATAAAACAGACCTTGCTCTTGCACAGCTTCTACAATACAACTGCTATGCAAGATACAAAGAAGGAGCTGTAACTCACAGGTATTCCAAAGATCGGGAAACCCCATTCCCTATGTCCATAGGGATAACTGTATATGCAAAAACCAGAAAGAGGGCGTTAGTAGAAATGCTTCACGAGCATGGTTTGAGTATCTCGTATGACCGAGTGTTAGAAATTTCCGCACAGCTCGGAGATGCAGCAATTAAAAAGTACGTGGAAGATGGGCTTGTATGTCCATTTGTTCTGCGAAAAGGAGTGTTTACTACAGCAGCCATGGACAACATAGATCATAACCTAACTGCAACGACAGCAACCACTTCTTTCCATGGCACCAACATCTCTGTTTTCCAACACCCAAGTGGATATAACAAAGGTGAAAGGAGAGAACAACCAAGGTTTGGAGAGAGGAAGGTGAAGACAGTTCCAGAACTTCCGGACTCTTTTACAAACATCCGCCCTGCTTTCTTTTCTGAGAAAAATCCTCTTCCTCCACGGATAGACAAGATACGTCATCAGAATAATATTGAGATATATCAAGATACTAGTCTGCTGAAATCACAACTTGCACATGAGTATGAGTGGCTGCAGAAAGTCATTGTGGCTACTGGACAAGTAGACGTGACCTGGTCGGCTCACCACGTCTCAAAAGAGTGAAGCCCAGAGTTTGACATCAGCATTGTATCTCTTTTACCGCTACTGAGCGACCAGACTCATTCAGTTGCCACTGTAACACACGTGATGAACAAGATCAAGGAAATAGTGTATTTTCTGAATTCAAGTCAGACACCTGTCGTTACTGCTGATCAACCCATCTATGCTCTTGCCAAGCAAGTACAGTGGCACTGGCCTGCTCAATATGAAGACAAATTTGTTATCATGCTCGGTGGTCTCCACACAGAGATGGCAGCACTGAAGTCTATTGTGGTTCTAGTCAAAGACAGCGGGTGGGTTGAGGCTCTCGTGGATGCAGGCGTTGCCTCTTCTGGAACAGCAGAATCGTTTATAACAGCATCCAGCAACACGAAAACGAGACAGATACACCAAATAACAGACTGCAGTTTGTACAAGCTTCTTAGAGTAGTTTATACAAATTACTTTACTAAGACAACTGAACACGCCAAGGAAAAACTCAGTTTCGAAGATTGGTGCGATTTCTGCAAATTATAAAGCCCTCTGTTTCGTTTCTGGCATTTGGTGATTTCGATGAAACTGGTGATACTCCTGTTTATCCGATCATTGCGAGAAGCCAACTTCAGCCTTTACTGTTTATCATTATCTGCACTGATTTCATACTTTTTGCCAACAACAACACAAACTATGGACGATGGCTTTCTATCCACCTCAGAGACATGGTAACACTAGAACAGAAACATCCTCAGATAGCCCAAGAATTCAAAAATGGCTGTTTGTGGGTCACAAATCGAACCGAGAGTTTTCAGCAATAGCCATAGATCAAGCTCACGAATAGGCCAATGCTGATGACAAAGGAGATGGAGGAGCAATCGGTGTGACAGATGATCCATCGGCGCTGAGAAGGTGGATGATAGCGGGTCCAGAGATCAGTCGCTTGGTTGCAGAGTATGAAACAGCATCTGAGGCTAAAGAGCCTATTAAACACACTAGGCATCACGAAAAGACAGCGCGAGCTCAGGAAGTGTTTCTAGACAATGTTGAAAAACTTTTTCAGGCTATTACAGATATGGGTAATCCGTTTGCGGACGAAAATAGTGACCTGTTTACACAAAGGACATCGCGCACCCCAGTGGAGTATAACTGCTAAATACATTATGAAAGGGGACTAGCTCAATTCAAGGAATTCATGTGCAGATTGGAAGGAGAAAAATCCCCCTTCTACAAGCCTATTAAGAAGAATCGCATTGATTTCTTCAAACAAGAACCAGTCAATGCCATCTCTGCACATAACGTACTTAAGAAAGATTGTCAAGTTTTGTTTCTCTCTTGTCAGAGCGGAGAATGTGATTTGAAAGAGTTCTTTCGTCACGATAATAGGCATTTCCAGCTGCTCTTAATGATGGCGGAAAGCTTCACAGCTGTCAGAAATCCCAGCTTGCTGCAATCCTTGAACAATTTGTTACAATTTCTGACACCGAGCCGAGGGCAGATGTCATCATCGTTGATAGAGCTGCGCCTATAAACAGCTTGCCACCTCGAACCTCAAAGACGTTTGAAGATTATGTAGACAATGAGGTCCTTCCCATAATCCCAGCATATTCCAAAAAGTATAAGAGAATAGATATCGTGTTTAATGTGTACCTGCCATCCAGCCTCAAGGCTGAAGCCAGTTTAAAGCGAGGGCATGGAGCCAGACGTGAAGTGACAAAGAAGGGGAGAATTCTTTTAAATTGGAAGAACTTCCTGAGGAACAATGACAATAAGACAGAGCTGTTTAGCTATGTTGCTGATAAAATAACTCAAATGCCTGCGTCGAATACAGTCATTGTGACTAAGGGAAAAATGTTGTTGGCACCCACTCCGTCAACCTTGATGAATTATCACCATGCAGTCATGAAGAGGACAATACCAGAATATTCGTGCATGCCCAGCATGCAGCAAAAGAAGGCACAAAAGTTCTTATGGTCAAAACTAGTGATACAGATGTTCTCATCATAGCACTTAATGTTCTGCCAATCCTTCAGGAAATAGGCCTACAACAACTGTGGATTGTTTTTGGACAAGACAGAACATACGTTGGATTCCTATACATGATCTTTATCTCTCAGTTAGACAGGAAAAGAACGAAGGCATCCTGGTTTTTCATGTATTCACCGGTTGTGATGTTGTCTCGGCCTTCCGTGGTAAAGGTAAGAAGAGTGCTTGGCAAACGTGGGACATATATGATGAGGCTTCCTATGTTTCTTGCAAACTCAGCCGATATCCTCCAAAATTCATTGAAGATGATTTCAAGATACTTGAGAAGTTTGTAACCTTAATGTATGATAGATCAAGTACTGCTGAAAGTGTTGATGATGCAAGATTGGATTTGTTTGCAAGGAAACAAAGGTTCTACGAAGCCATTCCGCCAACTAAAGGAGCCCTACTGCAGCATGTGAAGCGTGCTGCTTACCAGTCAGGTTGCATATGGAGCCAGTGAACTCGAGCCCAACCAGAAATACAGTCCTGCTGAATGGGATGGATCAAGAGTACTGTTAGGTGGAAAGTTGTCTGGAGCGAACTTCCACCCATCGCACAGAGTTGTAGGCAAATAACTAAGTGTGGATGTAAGGTAGAATGTCAGCGACAATGTAAATGCTACCACTTTAATCTCCGCTGCACAGCATTATGTAGTTGCAATTGCGTGGATTAAGAACAAATAGTTAGCGTGGATTGGTAAGCTCAGATGAAGTTTATGCCAACAAATGAGACTTAACTACAGTGTGTAACGTAATTCTCTGTCACTTTTCCTTGTTTATTCATAAATATTTTGCTCCAGAGAAATTATTACATTGATATATTTTAGTATTGTGAAAAACATACTGAAAAACCTTTTATGTATCACGTTGTAACAAACTCGATTCGGTATAAAATATAGCACAAATGGTTACTTAAATTTGTAAATTTTTGTGACATAGTACCACGCATTGGAGGTATGAGGAATGGCCACTATATTGGTAAAAATAAATTATTTAAACGTGAGTTTTAGTTTTGAGTAAAACTGATACGAAAAACCTTTTAAGTATTTTCAATAATTCTCGAGTATCAGCTGAAGCTGTGGCCTAAACTGGTGAATCTTTCTTTCTGTCACTGTATGGGTCAAAAGATATAGGGAACTTAGACATTTTATATCACCAGCTATATGAGAAGACAATTGCTAAACAGCTTATACATCTTCAGTTTAACTTAGCTGTACTTCCTCCTACAACAGGAGCCGCTCGTGAGCATACACTCCGAGTCTTTTATCAAGTGCAGCAATGGCGTGGTGTTAACATGGACATATTACGCTAGGGTTTGTAGATAGTCAATAGTTATCTATGTCCCATACCAACTTCGAAGTCCGCTGCTCCTGAAGACTTACTACATCTTATCTCTTGTTCCTCCACCGACGACTGTGAAGGAAGTTCTGAGTGCCCGAGAGATATGTTAAAATGCTCAATCATGTGTGTGTACTGCATATGGCATGGATGCACTAACAGGAACATAGAAGATGAAGAGGAAGTGCATGGAAATTTGCTAGTTCCCGTAAAGGATATCGAAGAAGAGACATTCCAAGATGCCAAATATCCTCTTCTGGAATAGATTCCAGTAAACCTAAGTTACTTTCAAATCACAATTATCTAAGTTAGAAACCTTTACATAATAAAGAATTTCTTTTTAGGACTCTTCCTAGCTCAAACATTACGAATTTTTATACGTTACTAAACATGACTTTTTTTCAACAATTTTGTATACAAAGGGTGTTCAAAAAGTTTTGCACAGTGGTCTCTATTTTTTTTATTTGTTGCAGGAGGAGAATGAAATTTTTTGAGAACATACTTAGAACATTTAGCTATAAGTTGGTATATAAAAGTATTTTTCTTTTATTTACAGGTGAGCCATAATAGACCGTAAGTAGATGTCAGGTTGCGACAACGGTCGGTGATGGAGTTCCTCTTCAAGACCGGCGATGATTCTGACACATCGATTCACAGGAAGTTGCTCCCTGTTTATGGGGAGGACACATTGGATCGCAGCAGAATCCAGCTGTGGTTGCAGAGGTTTAAACAAAGTGATTTCTCTCTACTGGACAATCCACGATGCGGTAGACCATCGACAGTAGTGAATGATGTGAATAAGGAGACCATTATCCAAAATGACAGATGTGCGACTACACGACAGCTTGCTGAAATGACTGGTTTGTCATTGGGTAGTGTGGTGTCAGCGGTACAGTCACTAGGATACAGAAAAATCTGTGCTCTTTGGGTGCCTAAATTATTGACAAGAGAAATAAAAAAGATGAGGAAGGATGTGTGAGAGGGTCTCATGACGACATTTACTGAAGAGTGGAAACAGTGTTTTGACGGCGTCATTACCCAGGATGAAACATGGTTGTTTTTCTCCGAACCTGAGAGCAAAACACGTTTGAAGGCCCACCTGCGTGGTAAAACATTTGATAGTAAGAAAAACCTTATTTCCTGTGTCAAGCGATGGTGTAAAATTCAATCCCCAGAATTTTACCAAAGTGCATTTACATCATGGAAAGAATGTTGGACCAGAAGCGTCACAGCTAATGGAGACTACATTGAGTAGGCTTAGTGTATATGAAAAACGATTTAATTAGGTCGTTTTCTAGACTTGTTGTCACGGTTCGCCACTTCTGATAACGTAAATTTATTTTGGGGCGTGTGACAACTAGCATCGTGGTTGAAGGAGGAGTCGCCTGAACTTAGCAAAAGAGTGATAATGAGATATCTACTACTAATTGAAACTATAAATATTTTCTAGTAAAGTAAATTTTGAATAAATTATATTATTATTCTTAGTTTCTGTATATGTTCATTTTAGAAGTAATTATCCCAAATCGGACTTCCGAAGAAACTTATCGAATCGAATTTATTGACCGTGCTGATAGCTACTACTCCCAGTCACGACCTAATTAGTTTTTCAGTTTTGTTAGAAATAAGAAAAGAAAGAGTGAGAAGGGAAAAGAGGGGAGAGAAGTAGAAAGAAATAAGAAAAGAAAAAGAAAAGGAGAGGGAAAAGGAAAGATTGAGGATTTTAAAGGAGAATGGATTACTGGATGATTTAGGAGATATAGTAATGAGTTCGAATGGTTATTATCCGGTAAATCGTTACAAATACTATTAATGGAGAATCAATTTTGAAGTGATTTGTAATAGACACATGTTCCCTCATACCACCCAGACCTAGCTCCAGGCACCACGTTCGTGGGGTTGCCCAGATCTAGACCTGGAAATGAGAAAAGTGAAATTTAATTCTTTGTAATTTAATCTCAAACCATAATTGACAACTATCCAATATCTGAACTCCATGATCTGAGATCGACCACACATATGAATTAGTCAAGAGAAAATATATATATATATATACTTATAAACTCAATATACAATTTATGTATCGTCTCAATAAGAGTTTCAACTTCCTGGGAAAAAAATGTCGTATTTAGGCTCATCCTGTTATTTTCGTCTCACTCCTAGAGCCGACTTTAAATTTGTTAGTAGCGGTCTTTCATGACCTAGATTATTTACCTTAACACATATATTAAAACATGACACATATATTATAGATGTTAATATGACAAATGATATTACTAAAATTACTTAAATTAAATCTATCATGCATTCACTCGCTCACTCACTCAGGACAGTGTATGTATGTTTAAAGGAAACCAACTAGCTACAAGGGTACAAATAGTTTATTACATTCGTAGTGAAAAGGAAAAATAATTACTAAGAAAATCTTAAAAGCACAAGTTCTTGGTTATATATTAATAGAATACATAGAGTTATATTTTAGTAAATTTTTATATATTCAATCATCTTGACAAATAAAAAAAATAATTACATATATTATATCTTAGGCATGCTAAAGCAAATTAGAAAAATATGATTTGCGACATACGTAAAGAAGACACTTATTTCACTTTTTAAAAAAAGTGGACAAAGAGGAAAGAAAAGAAAAAAACTTTTAGGTGTACTAGAACTTATGAGTCTCTACCTCACGTCGAGACATTAAAAAAAAATATTCTTTGTACGTCCTGTAGCGTATATCAAACTCGAGCATTCGAGATCACTATTAATGCACTAAAGGTAGTGTCCAACACATTTCGCACGATTTAAATTCAGTTTATGTTTATACACATATATTTTGCTTTATAACAAACCATTTGTTCAGTATATACGAACTACCAGTTTGTAGCTGTATTCGCATATTGAAAGTTCTACCCATCTAGGGATTTCTACTCTATTTGGTCAAAGGAGAATTCTCCTCTCGGTTCAGTCCATTTTTGGATTCATTATTTAGTAACTCCAGGTCACTAGTTAGTCATTCATCACTTGGACGCATCATAACACTTTATTTGTGATTTACTTATAACTTTTACTCATAGTATTTATATTTGAGAAGATCTTCACTAGTTGGGAGGATTATGGTGATTTATATCATGGTAAAACACTGGTTAAGTCATAGGATACACATTGGAAAACAGGGGGGATTCTAGGTACACTTTCCAAAAAAAAAAAAAAAAAAATCTGGTTGATCACTAAAGGATAATATTTGTCGAGGGATTAGATTACGTTTTAGACCTGTCGTTATTTTGAAATGCATGCCATTGAAACTGTTTACATTATTGATTACTAATTACATTTATTCAGAACAAAGAAAATTATTTAAGTTCGCGGCGGTATTTTAAAGAAAAGAAAATTAAGCTACATCATTCCATTCGTCGGAAAACATTACTTAAAACCCATGGCAACCAATAAACGTATGGGGCAGATGCGGTGCTCTTACATATATCCATATTCTAAATTTAACATTTTACATTTCTCTTTAGTATTTTATATTTCATACATATTTACATTTCGACGTCTCTCTCTCTATATATATATATATATTTTCAATACACGCGCACACATTTAATTACATAATCCCAACACTAATTTGTCCAAGAAGGTTGAACATTATACCAAGAAACAAAACTTCCGACATATCATCATAAAATATTATTTTCCTTTATACCGCGCGTCTATTAATTTTAAATTATCACATATTCAATTGGAGAGTAGAACAAAGAAAAGAAAACTTGTGAGGCAGGCACGTAACACAGAACATTCTTAAATACATGAACAAAACAATTTTTATCTTAACTTTGGGCCCAATATTACAACAACATTCACGGAAATAAACTAAATGGAAAGTGACCACTGGATAAAAAAAAAAAATAAAAATCCCAGACGGACAATGGTGAAGGAATGAAAGTGGAAAGTTACGGTGTACCGAATCGTTACTCACCCCGTCGATGGGTCAAATATAATGTAAACCCAGTCCCTAACTATTTCATCAAACGAATCGTGTCTTGAGATGTCTCAGCTGGTCATTTCGGTTAAAAAAAATATTATACATTAATTCATTGATATATTATACTTTCAAAATCGGGGGGGGGGAAGGTTGAAAATTAAAAAAAAACTCTAGAGAAGAAGTAGAGGGAGTATAGGTGAAGAGAGAGGAGACAGTACACTACAACTACGAAAGATAAGTGGTCGAATTTACGTATACAACATAATATAACCAAATATTCTCTTTTATGCCAAAAGGGGTTCGGCTTACCAAATAAATAGCCGAAAAAGATGTCTGCGAAGATGAGACAAGTCTGTGTCCCCGATGGGATTTTCGGAAAGACAAAGGCTTTAGGGAAATCCCACCACTCGCCGTATCCGGTCAACACCCTTGCAGATCCCGGAATCCTCCGGAAGGTTAGAGAAGGCGCTAATTTAGAATTTCAAAAGGAAAAAAAAAAAAACTTCCGACCTCTTAGAAACTAAGAAAGTCCAGAATAGTAACGAAACTAGAGTAATAGCTAAGATATCCCTAACTAGCGATTTGCCAAAATAAAATAAAAAATTTATTAAATAAACTGAATTTTGGATCGGCGATTTCTATTGCCAAACTTCACCGATAGCTCCCCTTCGCAGAATGCGCTAAATTCTGAGGCATCGATTAATTTCCATCACTATCTAGTTTGGAAACTAAGAAAAGAAAACGAAAATATTCAAGGGGGGAGGGGTCGATGCCCGGGTACGGTATAATAAATTCCAATAACTAACTGTTTCGATTCTGTAATCCTGTCTGTCCTATTCAGTCTACAAACACTGTATGGTAGCGTAATATAAAAAAAAAATCTCAGAGTCATAGGATCTTCTCTTTCATAACCGACTGTAAACACAATTCACAACAGCCCAAAACGCCAACTATTTGGTATCATAATCGATGAACAATTACATTTAGTTAGCCATTACATGATGCTATCCCTACCCTGCTGTCAGACGAGATTGAAATAAATAAATACTACTGTTATGGTATACTCAACTGCGAAGTAATAATACATGCTGATATATAACTCGCCTACCTTGTCGAGTGATGTCTCGGCGTGGAGGTCAGAACTCGAAACGATTCTCACCACACATTTACGTTTCATCTCTCTCTCTCTCTCTCTCTCTCTCTCTCTCTCTCTCTATATATATATATATATATATATATATATATATATATATATATATATATATATATATATCAACATATGGCTAAAATATACCGGGCCCATGTATACACTATACGGGTGTCCTATCGTCTATTCACTTTTACTACAATATTCATATTCATATTCAAATAAATATTCATATATTCATATCATCATCTTTTTCCATTTACTACGACGTTATATTTTAAAAACACCCTGTCTCCTCTATCTACGCCCAGCTTACATACACATTTCATCATAATACTTAAAAAAAATCTATAAATCGCGTCCCGACCAACACGCAAGAAACATTACTCGAACCCAAGACTTCTTTGCCACACAAACCATCCTATATCTTACTTCGCAGCTGTTTTAAAACAAATCTCTATTTAGAAATATTCACAAAAAATAAAATATGTGCGATAATATTGCTGAATGTGATAGCATTCTGACAGCAACAATGAAAATTATTCTGCAACTACAAGAAAAGAATTGGAATTCAATATCTCAATTTCAGAACGGAAATAGCATCACATTGGCTGCCTTCGGTTAAGAATCTATGCATAGTTTATTTTACTTAAATATTTTCATTACTGGATTACACAGAATGTTGTAGTTTTCAGAATATTAAAGTGTCAAATCACATTATCCAACTATCAGTTCATATGGGCCGGAAATCGTGTTTACTCGGTTTTAATTCGAAAATAAGAGTCAATTTTGTAAAACCTAAATCACTAACTGGGTTTGATGGTAAAATATGCACGACTGATAGTACGGAATTTCGACACAAGGGCGCTAGTAACTATTTGTTCGAACTGTAAACCACAAAATGTGACCTTGTACTCAGGATTATTATACTATATTACGTTCACTTTCAAATATTGTTTATAAGTTCGTTTAATGACGGAATAAAAAAAAATATCGCATAGTAAATACTACACTGTCCATATTTAATTATCTCACGCACTCTTTCATCACTTAACTACCACAATTACTACTACCAGAAAATGTTTACTACATTACAAATATACACATACTACTTACACTACAAGACACATCATGCCAATACACACCAATCATCACTACCATTAATCTTATTATCCATTTAACACACATAAAACTCATCAGAGTTTACCATTTTTTTTTCAATCGGCTCTAGCTGATGTAGGGGAAGGAAATGGGCGGTGAAAACTGAACCAATTAGTCCTGATTAACTCATGATATTTTATCAGATACTGGTCAAAACGTGTTCAAGGGGAACATACTAAAGCTATTAATTTTGAGGTTCCTCTCCCTAAAAGGGAAGGAAACCTAGATAATTAAATATTTAACCCATCCCTACTGGAAGCTATCCCAATTCGGGATTAAAACAGGAGCCCTTAAAGTAAACCTAAACGATCATTCTCATGTTACAAAGATTCCGAAACTCAGAATACCGCCATGTGAATTAGTAAGAAAATCACTTACTATCTATATTAATAAATTACTACTCGGACAGGTCTTAACTGTATATAATATCGGGAGGGGTGAAAAGGATGATCACTGTTCTGAAATTTCTAAATCGAAGCAAATGAAGAGTTTAGCACACCAAATTAAATGCACGTAATGTCGAACCTGTCCACACTAAATATTTACATCCGGCATGGCGTCCTATGTATCCGGCTACATTGAAATTTTAGTCTGTTTTAACTATTAAGATTGTCTAAATTTTAGCTCCTGTGCTTCCTGGTAGAGTAGTTTTGACCTGGATATACAATTTACCTGTCTTCCTCGGTTATACTGTCAAAATTCCTACATATCTGCTAGCCGATCAAACACACCGCTTTCTTTTCCGATCGACGAGGTAGAGTGAAGATGATCGCGCCTTAATATGTAGCGTGGGTAACTGCACCAATCAAAGTAAAGCTTTTTTGGCGGTGGAGTATTTAAAACGAATAAAAAATGGTAAAATCTGGATTGAACCGGATCTTTAGATGAACATTGGTACCAAAAGTGGGGTGAGAAGAGTCTAAAATATTGTGCCAAAATTTAGATTGGTTAATTATTCTAAACTTCCATCCAATGGTGGGACTATATTTCCGAATAGCACTGACACCGTGAGATTTGTAATCGTCCATTTAAAATATGCATATATATAAGATTTATAATTAATTAATATATAAATAAAGATATGAATCCCCCAAAATATGATTCCTAAACAATTTTTACCGTCCTCCATGTTAATTTGGAATAAAATAACGAACAAATAAATAATTTATATGGATCGAAAGAAATATTTTCTAAATAGGAAGTACAGTCGGTGCAAAAATTTCTGGGACCCTCCCATCAAAAACATCATTACATTAAATTGTAATGTTCCATTACAATTCCCCGGCGTCATTAAAAAAAATTTTGTTAGGATAACAAAATTTTTGGTTAGAGAGGATTAACATGTATTAATAATAATGAACTAACTACTCATTCATACACTCAAGCATTCACTTAAATAAGAACAGTGTTAACATTTACTTTGGATACTGTGACAAAAGTTCCTTTTTCTTATCATCCGTGCAATTGAAGAGTTTGAGATTCTGAAAATTGTGAGTTCCGATACTTCAGTGGTGTTCGTATAGGAATAGAACGACAAAAGTTCCAGCTGAGAGATCAAAAGAGACAACTCGTAGGATTTCACTCGCAGACTGGCGTATCCGACGACATTAGGATCTAGTTTCTCGACTATCACTCCCTTCATTTGTTAGAATTCTATTTCCGTTATTATTCTGTATTTGCGAAAGGGCCGGATTCTGAGGTCTATTTCCACTATTATTATTATTATTATTGTTACCACCTTGGCCGTTACCACTTTCTCTTCTCCAATACGCCCCGTTAAAGCTCCTCCGGTTATCGTCCCTATTAGGGTTCGATTCCCCAGCAGTACGGTCATAGGGGCGATAACCGCGGCGATTATTAAACATAGGCCGGTTACTGTACCGACGCCGACCATAATTTTGGTTATTTTCCAAGCCACACCCACTTGGATAACGAGATCCAGCCTGGGTGTAACTCAGAAAATCTGTTTGGCAGCTGGCCGTTGCCTTATTCTTAGTAGGTTTTAAGATTTTAGCTTGCCGGGCGAAATACCTCCTTGGTGGGACGCCAGTTTCTTTCCCACACAGGGCAGCTAAACGTGAAGTCACTTCTCGCACAGTTTGGCATAAGTGGGAAGCTATAGCCCGCGACTCATCCGGTGGAAGAGCATTTATGATGATATCCACGAGTTCAGCTTGTGACGGATTTTCTGCAATTTGGTAATATAATTCAATGATTTTCCAGGCATAGTCCAGAAGGGACCCATACTTAGCTCGGTCGTACCTTAAGGATTGGAGGGTACGTTTCTGAAGCCTTTCGATATGTTCGTTACAATATTCCTCTTTAAAAAGGATCAGAAAGTCGCTGTATGTATTAATTTTATATTTGATGGATGCAAACCATGCGCCTGAAGCTGCAACTAGACGCTTCTCTACTATCTGTAAGCGTTCTCTGTCCGTTAACCGATACATTTCCAGACACTGCTGTAGTCTTCGTAGGAAGACACGAGGTAATCCATTAGTGATATTTCCGTCGAACGTAGGAAAACGTTCGATATCCCTTAACGAAACTTTGGAACTCATACTACTGTCACCAGGAGAGTAATTTAAAGGAATGAAAGCATTATCTTGACTAAACGGAGTAGTCACAGGATTCGCCACTGACGACGTTGTAGCAGTGCTATACGTACCTCTGTAACTAAAGGGGACTCTGTTAGTCGAGTCAACTATGTGGGGTTCCATCTTCGGACCAACCACGTTCGCGAGCAACGACTCAGCACGGCACCCTTCCCCTCTTCCCGGCAACACACTATATGACTGTATACCTCCCAGCAAAGAGGGCGCATTAACACTAGTAACAGTAGTTGTCACAACACTTGTCTGAGCTGGCATGTTATGGCTTTCTAACCAAGGTTTTAACCTTGACTGATGCGGAGGATAGTGCATTGCAGTACCCCACGCATCAGCTGACACTTGATTTTCATTCTCAGTACTAAATGTGATTTTTCTCCCGGGTAATGTACTCGGAGAATCGTTACCGGGGAAAGGGTAGGATACATCTAACTTCTCCCGACTCAGCCTCCCTATTTTCTCTTGCATATTATCTATTTCATCCTGAATTGCAGTAATTTTTTGATTTGTCACTTCCATTTTAGTTTCCAATGATAAGTGAGACAAAGTAGACTTCAAATCATTGATTTCAGCCTGCTGTAATTCTAGTTTCTGATCTATTTCTTGAAATTTGGTGTTTACCTTCTCTAACTCTGAATCTACTTTATTAAATCTACCCTCAGTTTCCTGTTGGAGTTGCTCTACTGTTTGTTGAGCCTCGCATCTAACCACGTCAATTTCAGTAGACATTTGCTCCCTCAATGTGGTTATTGAGGAAGCAAAGTCCGAACATATGTTGTCGATTTTCTGGGATAGTACCTCGAATCGAGATTCGGTTTCTCGGTTCGAGGTGTCAAATTTCTCATTTATTTCGCGTCTCATTTGTTGATTATCCCGATCAATTTTTTGTAGCATCTGTTGTAATGAAAGGAGGAGAGTGTCATTATTAGATGACACAGTCTTCCTTTGCTCTTCTTTGGTTTTATCACCAATTGAATCCCCATTTCTTTCATCATCATCGAGGTCAGATATCTCCACTGGAGATATTTGGCCTCGGTTCTTCGGGGTACTATACCCACGTTCTCCATCTGAGTCTGGGTGCTCAATTTCTTTAGAATGGGTTGGATTCATTATTTCCCGAGACTGGCAGAGTTTCCCTTCACATTCTTTACAATATTTAATTATCTCCTCAGTACGGATCTTTTCTTCATTCACAACTGAGTCATCTAAATTAATACAGATAAAATGAATCCACTTTAGCCCGCACCCATGACACCTCACTAATCTACGAGGGACGCGAGCCTCTTTCTCCTTATCATTTAGTGTACATTGTGTACACGAAACTTCAACCTCGTCTTGCGTGACAATTACTTTCTTATTGGTTGCCATAGTTTTTTACATACCACATATACAATACAAATACACATGCAATATAACACTTACAAACTAACAAAGTAGACTTGTTCTACAGATACTATTCATAAATTAAAGGGCTCCCATTTTTTCCCTCCTTGAACCAGCTTCCAGCATTTTTTTTTTTATTTTATTTAGAAAATTTTGTAGTTCCTTCCATTTCTTCCCCCTTCTACAGAGAGAAGCAAAAATAACGGAAAAGCCGAACGACTATAATTGTCTAACTCCATAATGACTTTTCTATTAATTGCATTCTTGTGGCCAATTCCATATGTGCTCGATCTCAATAAATACTCAATAAATAACTTTAAATTTGTTACCAGGGAAAACAATTGTCTCCATAGTAACTATCTTGAATCATCAGTCGCGTTATAATGCCGAAAATAAACTAATTGCCATTTCTGAGATCCGTTGTCATAGAAACAACCGTTTCCATGACAAAAATCCTTGTCACGTGTCGCCAATTCTGAAAAACGATTTAATTAGGTCGTTTTCTAGACTTGTTGTCACGGTTCGCCACTTCTGATAACGTAAATTTATTTTGGGGCGTGTGACAACTAGCATCGTGGTTGAAGGAGGAGTCGCCTGAACTTAGCAAAAGAGTGATAATGAGATATCTACTACTAATTGAAACTATAAATATTTTCTAGTAAAGTAAATTTTGAATAAATTATATTATTATTCTTAGTTTCTGTATATGTTCATTTTAGAAGTAATTATCCCAAATCGGACTTCCGAAGAAACTTATCGAATCGAATTTATTGACCGTGCTGATAGCGACTACTCCCAGTCACGACCTAATTAGTTTTTCAGTTTTGTTAGAAATAAGAAAAGAAAGAGTGAGAAGGGAAAGGAGGGGAGAGAAGTAGAAAGAAATAAGAAAAGAAAAAGAAAAGGAGAGGGAAAAGGAAAGATTGAGGATTTTAAAGGAGAATGGATTACTGGATGATTTAGGAGATATAGTAATGAGTTCGAATGGTTATTATCCGGTAAATCGTTACAAATACTATTAATGGAGAATCAATTTTGAAGTGATTTGTAATAGACACATGTTCTCTCATACCACCCAGACCTAGCTCCAGGCACCACGTTCGTGGGGTTGCCCAGATCTAGACCTGGAAATGAGAAAAGTGAAATTTAATTCTTTGTAATTTAATCTCAAACCATAATTGACAACTATCCAATATCTGAACTCCATGATCTGAGATCGACCACACATATGAATTAGTCAAGAGAAAATATATATATATATATATATATATATATATATATATATATATATATATATATATATATATATATATATACTTATAAACTCAATATACAATTTATGTATCGTCTCAATAAGAGTTTCAACTTCCTGGGAAAAAAATGTCGTATTTAGGCTCATCCTGTTATTTTCGTCTCACTCCTAGAGCCGACTTTAAATTTGTTAGTAGCGGTCTTTCATGACCTAGATTATTTACCTTAACACATATATTAAAACATGACACATATATTATAGATGTTAATATGACAAATGGTATTACTAAAATTACTTAAATTAAATCTATCATGCATTCACTCGCTCACTCACTCAGGACAGTGTATGTATGTTTAAAGGAAACCAACTAGCTACAAGGGTACAAATAGTTTATTACATTCGTAGTGAAAAGGAAAAATAATTACTAAGAAAATCTTAAAAGCACAAGTTCTTGGTTATATATTAATAGAATACATAGAGTTATATTTTAGTAAATTTTTATATATTCAATCATCTTGACAAATAAAAAAAATAATTACATATATTATATCTTAGGCATGCTAAAGCAAATTAGAAAAATATGATTTGCGACATACGCAAAGAAGACACTTATTTCACTTTTTAAAAAAAGTGGACAAAGAGGAAAGAAAAGAAAAAAAAACTTTTAGGTGTACTAGAACTTATGAGTCTCTACCTCACGTCGAGACATTAAAAAAAATATTCTTTGTACGTCCTGTAGCGTATATCAAACTCGAGCATTCGAGATCACTATTAATGCACTAAAGGTAGTGTCCAACACATTTCGCTCGATTTAAATTCAGTTTATGTTTATACACATATATTTTGCTTTATAACAAACCATTTGTTCAGTATATACGAACTACCAGTTTGTAGCTGTATTCGCATATTGAAAGTTCTACCCATCTAGGGATTTCTACTCTATTTGGTCAGAGGAGAATTCTCCTCTCGGTTCAGTCCATTTTTGGATTCATTATTTAGTAACTCCAGGTCACTAGTTAGTCATTCATCACTTGGACGCATCATAACACTTTATTTGTGATTTACTTATAACTTTTACTCATAGTATTTATATTTGAGAAGATCTTCACTAGTTGGGAGGATTATGGTGATTTATATCATGGTAAAACACTGGTTAAGTCATAGGATACACATTGGAAAACAGGGGGGATTCTAGGTACACTTTCCAAAAAAAAAAAAAAAAAAAATCTGGTTGATCACTAAAGGATAATATTTGTCGAGGGATTAGATTACGTTTTAGACCTGTCGTTATTTTGAAATGCATGCCATTGAAACTGTTTACATTATTGATTACTAATTACATTTATTCAGAACAAAGAAAATTATTTAAGTTCGCGGCGGTATTTTAAAGAAAAGAAAATTAAGCTACATCATTCCATTCGTCGGAAAACATTACTTAAAACCCATGGCAACCAATAAACGTATGGGGCAGATGCGGTGCTCTTACATATATCCATATTCTAAATTTAACATTTTACATTTCACTTTAATATTTTATATTTCATACATATTTACATTTCGACGTCTCTCTCTCTCTCTATATATATATTTTCAATACACGCGCACACATTTAATTACATAATCCCAACACTAATTTGTCCAAGAAGGTTGAACATTATACCAAGAAACAAAACTTCCGACATATCATCATAAAATATTATTTTCCTTTATACCGCGCGTCTATTAATTTTAAATTATCACATATTCAATTGGAGAGTAGAACAAAGAAAAGAAAACTTGTGAGGCAGGCACGTAACACAGAACATTCTTAAATACATGAACAAAACAATTTTTATCTTAACTTTGGGCCCAATATTACAACAACATTCACGGAAATAAACTAAATGGAAAGTGACCACTGGATAAAAAAAAAAAAAAAATAATCCCAGACGGACAATGGTGAAGGAATGAAAGTGGAAAGTTACGGTGTACCGAATCGTTACTCACCCCGTCGATGGGTCAAATATAATGTAAATCCAGTCCCTAACTATTTCATCAAACGAATCGTGTCTTGAGATGTCTCAGCTGGTCATTTCGGTTAAAAAAAAAATATTATACATTAATTCATTGATATATTATACTTTCAAAATCGGGGGGGGGGGAAGGTTGAAAATTAAAAAAAAAACTCTAGAGTAGAAGTAGAGGGAGTATAGGTGAAGAGAGAGGAGACAGTACACTACAACTACGAAAGATAAGTGGTCGAATTTACGTATACAACATAATATAACCAAATATTCTCTTTTATGCCAAAAGGGGTTCGGCTTACCAAATAAATAGCCGAAAAAGATGTCTGCGAAGATGAGACAAGTCTGTGTCCCCGATGGGATTTTCGGAAAGACAAAGGCTTTAGGGAAATCCCACCACTCGCCGTATCCGGTCAACACCCTTGCAGATCCCGGAATCCCCTGGAAGGTTAGAGAAGGCGCTAATTTAGAATTTCAAAAGGAAAAAAAAACTTCCGACCTCTTAGAAACTAAGAAAGTCCAGAATAGTAACGAAACTAGAGTAATAGCTAAGATATCCCTAACTAGCGATTTGCCAAAATAAAATAAAAAATTTATTAAATAAACTGAATTTTGGATCGGTGATTTCTATTGCCAAACTTCACGGATAGCTCCCCTTCGCAGAATGCGCTAAATTCTGAGGCATCGATTAATTTCCATCACTATCTAGTTTGGAAACTAAGAAAAGAAAACGAAAATATTCAAGGGGGGAGGGGTCGATGCCCGGGTACGGTATAATAAATTCCAATAACTAACTGTTTCGATTCTGTAATCCTGTCTGTCCTATTCAGTCTACAAACACTGTATGGTAGCGTAATATAAAAAAAAATCTCAGAGTCATAGGATCTTCTCTTTCATAACCGACTGTAAACACAATTCACAACAGCCCAAAACGCCAACTATTTGGTATCATAATCGATGAACAATTACATTTAGTTAGCCATTACATGATGCTATCCCTACCCTGCTGTCAGACGAGATTGAAATAAATAAATACTACTGTTATGGTATACTCAACTGCGAAGTAATAATACATGCTGATATATAACTCGCCTACCTTGTCGAGTGATGTCTCGGCGTGGAGGTCAGAACTCGAAACGATTCTCACCACACATTTACGTTTCATCTATATATATATATATATATATATATATATATATATATATATATATATATATATATATATATATATATATATATCAACATATGGCTAAAATATACCGGGCCCATGTATACACTATACGGGTGTCCTATCGTCTATTCACTTTTACTACAATATTCATATTCATATTCAAATAAATATTCATATATTCATATCATCATCTTTTTCCATTTACTACGACGTTATATTTTAAAAACACCCTGTCTCCTCTATCTACGCCCAGCCTACATACACATTTCATCATAATACTTAAAAAAAATCTATAAATCGCGTCCCGACCAACACGCAAGAAACATTACTCGAACCCAAGACTTCTTTGCCAAACAAACCATCCTATATCTTACTTCGCAGCTGTTTTAAAACAAATCTCTATTTAGAAATATTCACAAAAAATAAAATATGTGCGATAATATTGCTGAATGTGATAGCATTCTGACAGCAACAATGAAAATTATTCTGCAACTACAAGAAAAGAATTGGAATTCAATATCTCAATTTCAGAACGGAAATAGCATCACATTGGCTGCCTTCGGTTAAGAATCTATGCATAGTTTATTTTACTTAAATATTTTCATTACTGGATTACACAGAATGTTGTAGTTTTCAGAATATTAAAGTGTCAAATCACATTATCCAACTATCAGTTCATATGGGCCGGAAATCGTGTTTACTCGGTTTTAATTCGAAAATAAGAGTCAATTTTGTAAAACCTAAATCACTAACTGGGTTTGATGGTAAAATATGCACGACTGATAGTACGGAATTTCGACACAAGGGCGCTAGTAACTATTTGTTCGAACTGTAAACCACAAAATGTGACCTTGTACTCAGGATTATTATACTATATTACGTTCACTTTCAAATATTGTTTATAAGTTCGTTTAATGACGGAATAAAAAAAAATATCGCATAGTAAATACTACACTGTCCATATTTAATTATCTCACGCACTCTTTCATCACTTAACTACCACAATTACTACTACCAGAAAATGTTTACTACATTACAAATATACACATACTACTTACACTACAAGACACATCATGCCAATACACACCAATCATCACTACCATTAATCTTATTATCCATTTAACACACATAAAACTCATCAGAGTTTACCATTTTTTTTTCAATCGGCTCTAGCTGATGTAGGGGAAGGAAATGGGCGGTGAAAACTGAACCAATTAGTCCTGATTAACTCATGATATTTTATCAGATACTGGTCAAAACGTGTTCAAGGGGAACATACTAAAGCTATTAATTTTGAGGTTCCCCTCCCTAAAAGGGAAGGAAACCTAGATAATTAAATATTTAACCCATCCCTACTGGAAGCTATCCCAATTCGGGATTAAAACAGGAGCCCTTAAAGTAAACCTAAACGATCATTCTCATGTGGATTAGTAAGAAAATCACTTACTATCTATATTAATAAATTACTACTCGGACAGGTCTTAACTGTATATAATATCGGGAGGGGTGAAAAGGATGATCACTGTTCTGAAATTTCTAAATCGAAGCAAATGAAGAGTTTAGCACACCAAATTAAATGCACGTAATGTCGAACCTGTCCACACTAAATATTTACATCCGGCATGGCGTCCTATGTATCCGGCTACATTGAAATTTTAGTCTGTTTTAACTATTAAGATTGTCTAAATTTTAGCTCCTGTGCTTCCTGGTAGAGTAGTTTTGACCTGGATATACAATTTACCTGTCTTCCTCGGTTATACTGTCAAAATTCCTACATATCTGCTAGCCGATCAAACACACCGCTTTCTTTTCCGATCGACGAGGTAGAGTGAAGATGATCGCGCCTTAATATGTAGCGTGGGTAACTGCACCAATCAAAGTAAAGCTTTTTTGGCGGTGGAGTATTTAAAACGAATAAAAAATGGTAAAATCTGAATTGAACCGGATCTTTAGATGAACATTGGTACCAAAAGTGGGGTGAGAAGAGTCTAAAATATTGTGCCAAAATTTAGATTGGTTAATTATTCTAAACTTTCATCCAATGGTGGGACTATATTTCCGAATAGCACTGACACCGTGAGATTTGTAATCGTCCATTTAAAATATGCATATATAAGATTTATAATTAATTAATATATAAATAAAGATATGAATCCCCCAAAATATGATTCCTAAACAATTTTTACCGTCCTCCATGTTAATTTGGAATAAAATAACGAACAAATAAATAATTTATATGGATCGAAAGAAATATTTTCTAAATAGGAAGTACAGTCGGTGCAAACATTTCTGGGACCCTCCCATCAAAAACATTATTACATTAAATTGTAATGTTCCATTACGTATAGATAAATGTTCCAAGTATTTTCACAAAAAAAAATCATTCTCCTCCTGCAACAAATAAAAAATAGAGACCACGGTGCAAAACTTTTCGAACACCCTTTGTACATGTCAAATTCATCCGACTAATCTGGCTTGCTAAGAATAGAGCATTTTATTTTTAAAAAATCCCTCATATTTTGGGACTTTTCCTTTCCCCTTCCCCAAAACAGTCAACATCTTGGTTTGTAAGAGATATTGAAGCCTTTTCAAATGTTTATCCATTGATAACTTCATTGAAAACCTGTGGATGCATAGGCGAAAATTTTACAATATTTGGACAAGAGGGAATTTAACGCATTACGTGAATGTAAGTTTAAAATCCCAGCTTTAGAAGGCGTCAATATTGTGTATTTTTAACGTTTTACTGGGAAGGGTTTAGCCAACAACTTGCACATATTTTATGTTTCTTCTTCTTACAATATTGTAATAAGGATCAAAATACAAAATTTTTCACTTCTGTTCTGAGAAAGTTTGTGGAGTTTCCTTTTTTCCCTTTAGAAAAAGTGAAAATTTTCTCAATTTTCATACAATAAGAACAAATTTTTAAATCTTTTCAATGAGGTATATTTTATATCTCAGCTGTGTTTATAACCTGTACTATACTCAGTTAAAGTGAATGCTAGATCTCCACAAAATCCTTTAGCTCCCAATATGGCGGCCATAGTGACGAACACCGACGCGGGATTTTTCTGGATTTTCTGAGTTACTGAATAAAGTATCATGATCATTTTAGAAAAGGTTTCGGATTTTTTTGTTTGTTTGTTTGTTTGTTTCTCCTCTCTACAATGTTGTAATAAAAATCCCACAACTCAATTTTTCACTTCTGTTCTAAGAAATTTTGTAGAATTTCCCTTTTTTCTCTTGCGGGAAAATGTAAATTTCCTCAGTTTTTACATAATAAGAACAACTAATTAACTATTTTTTCAATTAGGTATGGTTTATATCTGTGCTTTGTTTACAACCTGTATTATAGTCAGTTAAAGTGAATGCTATGATTTCCACGAATACTTTCGGCATTAGAAATAGGCTATTCAATATGGCGGCCATAGTGACGAAACCCGACGCGTGATTTTTTGGGACTTTCTCTTAGTTACCGAATGGAGTATCATGATCTTTTTAGAAAAGGTTTCGGCTTATATTTTTGAATGTCCGGGTTCAAACCTAATTGCACTGTACTATTACTATTCGCGACTATTGATATGTTATTATACCTTTTGGATTATAATAAAGTTGTAAAACAATACAACTTGAGTAATTATTTCTTATGCTATATACATATATGCATGTGCTACTTTATTTATTTAAGTTAAAAGGTTGTTTACAGTATATTCAGTTGGAGGTTGGTGGAGTTGGACACTGGTTGGTGATTCAAAGGTAATGTTTCTTTCGAGGGATTGAGCTGAGATTTCTTACACAATTGTCCTCAGGCTGCCTGCACCCAAAGCCCCCTATTGATGAAGGATGGTTTATATTTCATTTTTTTTTTTTAACTGACCGGATTCTTTACGGGCGTGTTATAAAAGGGAAAAGAATGCTCAAGATGTGTGTGTAAATTGGGTAAGTGCTTCGATTTTAACTCCTATTGCAAATCTCTCTCTATAAGTCCATCATTTAAATAATCGTAATTCTGATAAAAGAAATGCTAAATTTCAGCAACAAAGAAAAATCGAAACACACTAATCTTTAGTTCAGTTTCTATCAATACAATAACGCATAAATCTTGTTCTACATGTAATCTAACGCAGCGGGATTCATAAATAAAAATGTAATGTAAAAATCCTGATTCAAAGGCAATACGTATATTCTGGTTTGGCTTAAAACTTTTTCGTTTATTGTAAATGTAAGAATAAGTTATTTAGCTCGTCGTAAATTATATCCTTCAACATAATCCTACAATAATAAAACGAGCCTATTGCCCAAGTACCAAATGTTACAAATATTCTGTAAGTCATATCTTCGTAAGTAAGGAAGAATTTGTTCGGAAAATTAGTGCCTTTGGCTTCGTCACCTTTGTTTGTCGACATCACGATGTTTTCGACTCACTACAGTGTGTTTGGATATGGTAAGTATTTTATGATTGTTTACATGTGCATGCTCTATTCCTGAGTGTTCTCTATAATAATTTAATTACAATCAAAAGGGATAATTAATACGAAAAATAAATTATGCACAGTGTGAAAATCTTACAAGGTGAAATTTACTCACAGTACAATTTAATTAAATTTATGTCAAATCCAATTAAAGATCACAAAAGAGGAGATTTACCTACAGTACAATTTAATTAAACCTTATTAAAAGGATATCAAATGATATTATATGGTCAATAACATTTTGATTAAAGAAAACCAACCAAAAGTAGCTAAGAAAAACGTTATTCAAATCCGAAAATTATACATTAAGAAAACTCATAATCTTGAGTGATATCCCTGTTTATAGAGTACGATTACAGGACATGTCTACTAATTTAATTAGGTCAATCAAATTGATGTCAAGCTCGTTGGCATATAAAAAGAGAAGTTATTACAATACTACTAATATATTAATAATTCTGATAAATAATGACTTCCTACAGGGCCGCTCATAGATTTCACGGAACCCCAAACAAATTTTCTGTAAGTTCTTCCTTTCCCAATAGTTGTCAGCATATTTACCAATTCAATATTTATGATAATATCCAAGTATCATGATAAACCACTAACAAATAATTATAGGATTAAAATCTCTTTGTTTCTGTGATTTTTTTCATTATTTTAAATTTTAAAACTTAAACAGCTTCTACGGAATAGCGTGGTTGGCAAAGTTGGCAGTATGCATGGCCGCGCACCACAAGCAGTTCAGCGGGAATTTCAAACTTAAGAAAACACAATTGAATAAAATATTTTTTTATTATTATTACTGGTGCCTCAAGAGCTCGGAAAACCCAGGTATTTGTCAGAGTCACCTCACTTCCTTATGGGCAGCTCTGCTTCCTATACAAGGAAGATACATCAAGTAATGTTTAAAAGTTTGGTCACTCATTTTTAATTAAAAATGGCTCTGATTATGTTTCTGAGAGCTAAATAAAATACTATTACGGAGAAAATATGAAAGTGGTGAGAAACGAACTCCACTTGACAGTAACAAATAATACATCATTGATTTGTGTTTATGATCCCTGTATCACACTTTTCATACAATTTTTGAATGGAAACCCTACCTGCCGGGAGATATGTTGACTCCAACCCAACCAGCTCCTGTTACACTCAGACCTCTTGAATTTTCACAGGAATTTGAATTCGACTCAAAAGACCAGGAACCCGCGGGCTCATTGACAATATCCCAAGCTGCCAGGGCTGGGTGATCTGATAGTGCAGCAACCATTGGCTACAAAGATAATATATGACGTTATTTAAAAAAGAAAAAAAGCTTTAAAATTGTGCTCAAGTATCCAAGTGTCTGAACCAAATAATTAAATTAACTAAATTCTGAGCATGAAAACAGTTTGAAAAATAAGACCTCTTCTTACGGCAACCTTTCATGTAAAAGCATGATTCTCCAATGTTGCTGTAAAATTGCTGTGTTACCGAGAGATTTTAGGTTTTCAATTAGTTGTTTGAAGTATGCAATTTAGTGATCTTGCGATTGGAAAATTGCTTAACGTGTTTGGCACATGGACACGTTTTCATTACATCTCCTGCAGATATTACACTTTCTCGTCACATCCAAGACATTTCAAGAAAAAAAAAATATTTGAAAAAGATGTCTTCTGCAGAACTCAAGGTTGAGGATATATACGCGACACAGAGTAACTTGAGAAATCATCATAGACGTTTCAATATTCCTTTACCATGTCAGAAACTGTGATAATTTGTATTATCTGTTAAAACAATAAGATTACAACACAGACAGTAGAAAGAATTAAATATGAGTATATCGCAAGAGACATCACGGCAGCTAAAGGTATGACGTCTAATTTGAAATACATGAAACATTAATCTAACGGGGAAATTATCGGTGAATGGCACAGAAAAGCAAATAATTCTTCTGTGAAGAAAGAATGGAAGAATAATTTGATACTTTTAAATCTCTTTCGATAGTCAGCGTGGCTGCTAGTTTTTCGCTGCTGCAGTTTGCTTATAGGCGAACATGCAAGCAAGAAGAAGAATATGACGGTGATGGCAGATGGATTATATTCATCTGTCTCCCATGGATGAATATAATATATATCACAAAATGACGAGTAACTAGTTACTATTCACAATCGAATGAAATGTACACTTCCCTTTAGATCTAGTTCCTTCCCAATACATAAATCGCAGATGTCATAGTATCTATTCTCCTTCTAAAGAAAATATTACACTATGTTAAACACAAAACTTCTTAATAGACAAACGAGAAAAAAGAATGACTATGCAGCCATAGATAAGAAGTAGGTTGATTGTTTGATTTTGAGTTTTACGTTCCGTTGAGCACTGACGCTATATGAGACGTCGACCTACTGATTAACGTGGAATCCGAACATGAGCTTCCGCCGGGAATCGAACCCGAGTCTCCCGCGTCAAAGGCCGCTTAGCCACGAATGAGCTCAGATAAGAAGTAGGATGGGCCGGGAAAACTTTTTTTTTTTTTTTTTCGATTTTCGATTATTATGGGTTGAGTGGAAAAGCTGCTCTTTGTGACACCTGTAATGGCAACACATATAATTTGTAGTTTCTAAAGTAACTCCATCATTTGCCTTGAAATTACGCTAACACGCTGATTTTTTAAAATTTTGTTAACGTGTTATATATATATATGCAGGGTGTTAATGAACTAGACTGACAAAGTGAAACAGGTGATTCCTCACATAAAAAAGTTCATATGGACCAGGGTCGAAAATGCATAGTTTCATATCTAGGGCTGTCCAAAACCGCGTAAAAATAAACTTGGGGGCGAATATCTCCAAAACTATTAGCCATTCAGCTGAGGCGGCATGTTATTGTCTTAGAATTGTAATAGGCTCTATCCAAAATGTATGATTCTGGATCGTTCAATGGAAGCACAAGGAAGTACCTCACAGTAAGTGGGGGTTCCGAATATTCCGTGAGGACAAATAGGTCTGATTCATGACAGATGGAATGATGTAAAATGAAAATGAAATGAAATCTTTAAGTTTTACGTCCCACGATTATGCCGGTTAGGCTAAAGGAGACGGTGATGATGAGAGATGAGTGAAATGGTGGAATGAAGAAAGTGGGAGGAAACGGGAGAACCCCGAGAAAACCCACGAGCACGGAGATGGAATGATGTGTCAGCAAGTAACAAAAAGTCGTTGACAGACCATCAATATTTTGAACACAATCAAGATAGTGAAGGATTTTTGGTGTGTTGTGTGTGGTTGCGTAACTACAACAGGGATTAAATGTAAGTAGTAAAAATTAAATAAAACCATTACATATCCTAGTTCATGACTTACAAGTTACAGTCATAACCTGCTCGCTAAAGGAGATAAACATTAATAATACTTAACGATTTTGAAAGAATTGGAGTAATGAGGATTTACGAGAAAACGAGAGTATCCCCAGGAAGAAAAAAGAGAAAGAAAACGGAAAAAGAACAATTAATACAGTGTTCTTCATCACAAACACTCAGTCGTGAATCTAAAGTGGGACGCCTTGCATATAGGTTCACACTACAACTGAGTTACCAGGTGCCCCAGGGCCCTGCCACGTATCGAACAACAGATTGTTGACTTATGTATGGAAGGTGATGACACATAAAAGCAACAAAACTGGTTAAGAAATTCGTGTTAAGAAGGTTGATATCTCGAGAAGAGTTGGTAATTAACCTTCCAGTGGAACTTATCCCAAACAAATTAACATTTCACGGTGTTGCCTCTTAGGCTAAATAAATACGGATTAAAGAAATATGGAAAGATTTGAGGCAATTATAATATGCTAGAGAATGGGACAAAACCATGGACACTCCTGGAAAGACATCTGTGCATGTCGGTGACTAACACGAAAACAGGCCCGAAAACAGCTACAGAGGTTTAGGGGGCCATGAATATGTTAGGGGGGCAAGTAATTAAAAATTCTCTTACAAATATCTAAATTGTGTTTTCTGTATTGAGGCCTGGAGATACCACGAAAAGTTTAGGGGGCCAGGCCCCCTAGCCTTCCCTCTGGTTGTGAGCCTGCACGAAAAGTTATTTGGCCATGTGGGTCACGTGGTAGGTAGTGATAGGAAAGAGGATACATGGTATTGCTAGGCAGTCATAATAGTGAGAGTGTCATTGAACGGATCAGAGATGACTAAAACCAGCATTTCACAGTGTTATGGAAGAGAACCCGGACACTTCTGGGAACAATAGTACAATGTACATTGAAAGTAATCTCCCCTTCACCTCCCCTTCCCTCTTTGATGTCTGATCATATGAGATTATCACAGGAACAGGGAAAACAAATCGCAAATAAATTGAAAACTCCTTTTCTACGAGTGCACCAGCATTTGTCACAATGGATGCGCCACCTTGTAATCAAGGGATCCCGGTTGCGATTTCTAGGGTTAAAGAGGTTGAAAGCCAGATGTAGATCATGATCTTATTTGTGTTGGTGTAGGTACCGAAAATGGTTATAAAACCGTAACATAACGACTGTAGTAACGAATATACGAAAATCGAGACAGTAGTTGTAATCTCGCTATATTCAATGCAGCTGTCATGGAGCATACAGAAATTACTGATGTTAAGTGTCAAACCCCTATAAATGACACACCTTTTACATTTCAGTGTTGTCACAACATGTAACAGCTATCCACATGAGCGTACACATAACATACAGTATTTCAAGCTAAAGTGGAGTATATGCTAGGTGTCATGTCCATTTTCTGACCATCGGGCAGCAGCGTCATTTCATATGTTCATTTCAACACGACGGAGCCCCGTCTCATGTCTCACACGACGTGCGGGAATATCTGAATCAAGTGTATTCAGAGCGATGAATAGGGCGAGGTGGACTCGTGAGATGACCTGCTCGTTCACCGGACCTAAACTCATTACATTTTTTTCTGTGAGGGCATATAAAAGCCCTGGACTACGAAACGCTTGTACTGTCTGAAGAAGAGCCAGTTGCAAAAATTGTTGCTGCTATCCATAGCATCGGGAGGCACGATACATGTTAAAACGTGCTGGAGACTCACTGCGTTGACGTTGCAATGCCTGTATTAATTTTGGAGGACGGCGTTTTGAGCAGCCTCTCTAGAAGTGCGTATAAAGCTATTTCTTGTATATGTAATAATGTCTACATTTCCTCGTTATTGCAATGTATTGTTTTATTGTTATACAATCAAGCACAGCTGACACAATGACCCCAACCTGACCTCTAGATCGATTTCCCTAAAACACATTCCGTCAAGCTTTGCGATTGGCATACCTTGAACAAACCGTTACGTCCAAGCATGTCTGAGAATGCCGTAAGTCTTCTGGGGAATCACTTGCACACCCACAGCGTATTGCTGACATACATATTATAATCGCTTATGTATGATTTCATCTCTGTATACGCTTATAGACTGCCAGATTCACGGTTCCTCGTGTACAAAATAAAACGTTTTCATATTTTACCGTTTTTGGGCCTCTCCTATGTACATGTAGGTATCTTACTGCAGTCGTTATGTGATAGTCTTGACCTATCTCAGTACCACTGCAAATAAGGTCATGACCTACCTCTGGCTTGCAACTTGTTGTAAACCTAGGAATCGCAACCGGAATCCCTTGATTACAAGGTGGCGCATGCTATTATTCATCCATTGTGGCAAATGCTGGTGCACTCGTAGACAAGGAGTTTTCAATTTATTCGCTATTTGTTTTCCCTGTTCCTGTGATAATCTCATATGATCATAAATCACAGAGGGAAGGGGAGGTGAAGGGGGGAGATTACTTTCAATGTACATTGTACTATTGTTCCCAGAAGTGTCCGGGTTCTCTTCCATAATACTGTGAAGTGCTGGTTTTAGTCATCTCTGATCCGTTCAATGACACTCTCACTATTATGACTGCCTAGCAATACCATGTGTCCTCTTTCCTATCACTACCTACCAGGTGAACACATGGCCAAGTACTTTTCGTGTTAGTCACCGACATGTACAGATGTCTTTCCAGGAGTGTCTATGAGTTTGTCCCATGTCTAGCATATTATAATTGCCTCAAATCTTTTCATATTTCCTTAATCATTATTTATTTAGCACAAGAGGCAACACCGTGAAATGTTAATTTGTTTTGGATAAGTTACCACTGGGAGGATAATTACCAACTCTTCTCGAGATATCTACCTTCTTAACACGAATTTCTTAACCAGTTTTGTTGCTTTTATGTGTCATCAATCACCTTCCATACATAAGTCAACAATCTGTTGTTCGAGACGTGGCAGGGCATTGGAGGACGTGGTAACTTAGTTGCAGTGTGCACCAATATGCAAGGCGTCCCACTTTAGATTCACGACTGTGTGTTTGTGATGAAGAACACTGTATCAATTATTCTTTTCCCGTTTTCTTTTCTTTCCCTTTTTTCTTGCTGGGGATAATCCCGTTTTCTCGTAAATCCTCATTACTCCAATTCTCCCAAAATCGTTAAGTATTATTAATGTTTGTCTCCTTTAGCGAGCAGGTTATGACTGTAACCTGTAAGTCATGAACTAGGATATGTAATGTTTCTACTTAATTTTATTTTATCCACTACATTCAATCCCTGTTGTAGTTATGCAACCACACACAACACACAAAAAATCCTTCACTATCTTAATTGTGTTCAAAATATTGATGGTCTGTCAACGACTTTTTGTTACTTGCTGACACATCGTTCCAACTGTCATGAATCGGACCTATTTGTCCTAACGGAATATTCGGAACCCCCACTTCCTGCGGAACTCCCTTGCTTCCCCATTGAACGATCCAGAATTATACATTTTGGATAGAGCCTATTACAATTCTAAGACAATAACATGCCGCCTCAGCTGAATGGCTAATAGTTTTGGAGATATTCATCACCAAAGTTCATTTTCCCACGGTTTTGGACAGCCCTAGATATGAAACTATGCACTTCTGACCACAGGTCCATATGAACTTTTTTCTCTCTTTCTTTCTTATCTTTTTTGATGTGAGGAATCACTTGTTTCAGTTTGTAGCTCTAGTTCATTAACACCTATATTAAGTATTTTAAACGCCTAAATAAGCTGCGATTAAATGTGATTTAGGTGTCGTCTTAATTAGCTGAGTTTTTTTTTTTTTTTTTTTTTTTATCGCTCATCGTATATAGATAGACAAACGTTACAAATTTTGTTTTGGTCTCCCGTTGGTTTCTTTCTTTTGTCTGTCTATATTCCTTGCATGTTAGATGCGTGGACAATAGAGATCTGTACGGGCCTGAATTTTTAGCCCGGCCCGCGAATTTATAATGTGAGGCCCGACCCGAGTCTGGTTTTAGCATTTAGGCCAGAGCCCAGCAAGCTTGTGTGATAATGAAATGAGCCAGAAATAAGTCCGAATTGCAGAAACTTAATATTCGACGCACATTGTATTTTTTTATTTACAGTAATTAGAGGTTTAATTTTGCGGTTGTATTTTAAAAGTTCTCCGCAATGGACGTCCAATAAATATCGTTGTACAGTTTACGGGGTGTTTCAAAACAACCCGACAACGCTTGGGAGGTGATTTCTTACACCAAGATAAGACACAAAGTATAGACCTACCTGGGTGAGGTGTACAAATGTTACCTTTCGGAGTTATAGGCTGCCGAAAACATGAAAAAATGACATTCAGAAGTCTGTAGCTCCAATACTATGGGACCTACCGTAGTCGGGTCAAAGATTAACTTAGGAACTAATACGTGCGCTATCCAAAAATAAGTGTTTCAGAATCCTGTGGTACACACATAACAATTTTTATAGAGGGAATTTGGCTAAGGGTCTATAATTTGATGTACTCACCAACTACCTCTATAAAAATCGCTGCGGAAGTAGCGCAGGATACTGAAACTTGGATATTTGGATAGGGCACATACTAGTTCCTAAGTGAAGTCTTGACCCGACTACTGTATGTCCCATAGTTTTGGAGCTATGTACCTTTAAACTCCATTTTTGTATGTTTTTGGGCAGTCTATTAACTCCGAAAGGAAGCATTTGTGCACTCAGGTTGGCCTATACTATTTGTCTTATCTTGGTGTTAGGAATCACCACCCAAATGTTGTCGGTTTGTTTTGAAACACCCTGTATTTACAAAGTTAGGCCGGAAAAATCCCGAGAAATAAGGTTGTATGTTTAAAAATATACGGCCCGAGCCCGGCCCGCGGGCCTCTAGTGGATGTGTCATATTTTTGGGTGACGTCGCGCCGTACGCCGTCATTGCAATTCGGAATTGGAGGATAATGTGGAACGGGATAAGGCCTGGAGCTCAGTGGCGGATCTAGAAGGTAAAAACTAAGGGGGCAGCCAGAAGTCAGACTATGATAGATATATCATGAGGGTACTGTACTGTTAACTTTCAAAAATTTATAAATACTAGCTTGAATTATTTTTGTCACTCAAAAAATTGGGGAGGCCAAGATTTCCGGCTCCGGTCCAGATCCACCCTATTACAGCTGTTTTTCTGGATAAAACCACTGAGTGAGCACGTGAAATCTTTTTCTCGTGTGATACAGTGCTATTGTGTGTTATTAAACGATAAATGTGCTATTGTCTTATTAAGATTATTCTGTTATTAAGATTATTTTCTGTCATTAAGATTATTTTATGAATGGCAAATGCAAAGAGACATTGTCGTGTAAACACACGCTAAGTGTGACAAGTAGCCCTTTGGGGGCATCTTGTAAATTAAATGACTAGCAATTGTTAATTTATGCTGACATCATGTACCACTACTACCGGTTGCGACATGACTTAGAAGAAAACTGTTACATTTATGTTCAACCTATGGATGATTGGTGAAACAGTTACTAAACATTGGATAAAGGCATCCCTACCTATAACAGAAAATACTACAGAAGTTTCCAAACGAATTATTAACGGAAAGATTAAAGATTACTACAAGTATTGATCATTGAAGAAATCACTTAAGCATACGGATGTAAAACACAAGTAAACTCGTGAAAAATTCATACAAAATGCGGAAACCTCCTTCTTCGATATTGTAGCTTGTAATTGTCGAGGTTTGGACCAAAAAAGATGTGTATACCAAAAATATTACTTTCCACACTAGTATATATAACTAATTCTATGGCCTATGGAACCCGGAAGTTCAATGCCGCGTTCACAAAAGCTCTCCACTGACTTCTATTCTTAGCTAACTGCACCCAGTTTCTACTTTGTATTCCAATCTCTGCGAGATCCATTTTAATATTGTCCTCCCATCTGCGCCTAGGTCTTCCTAATGGTCGTTTTCCGATTGGTCTTCCAGTCAAGACTTTGAAAGCGTTTCTACTTTCTTCCATTCTAGCTACATGACCCGCCCACCTAAGCCTCCTAGACTTCACGACCCTAACAATGTTGGGTAAACCATATAAATTATATAGTTCCTCGTTATGAAGTTTCCGCCATTCCCCATTCCCGTTCCTCTTGGGTCCGAATATTCGTCTCAGGATCTTGTTCTCAAATACTTTCAGTCTATGTTCTTCCCTCAGAGTAAGTGACCATGTTTCGCAGCCATACAAAACAACAGGCATGATTATCGTTTTGTATATTTTAAGCTTCAAATTCCTCGACAGAATTCGCGACGACAAGAGATTTTGAACGGAATAGTAACACGAATTCCCTGCTTTTAGTCGACATTTAATTTCTTCGTGAATATGATTTTCCTCTGTTAATATTGATCCTAGATATTTGAAAGTATCCGCTTTATCAAAAGTATTATTTAATATTTTAACGCATCCATAATTTGCTGTATTCCGATCCCGACACACTTCCATGTATTTAGTTTTATCTGGATTTACTTCTAAACCCATGTCCCTGCAAGCGTTATGTCTGCATTTCTTTCTATTGTTCTCCTATCATATATATATATATATATATATATATATATATATATATATATATATATATATGTGTGTGTGTGTGTGTGTGTGTGTGTGTTGACGTTTTAGAACAGCATTTTTTCTTAACACGTTTATTATCTCCTTCCATTACTATGGAGGAAGCTACTGTAACTATCGCTGCTTAAATGCTGCCCCTTTCCTGTAGTAGACATCACTATAACTACTTTATAAAATCCTCTGTTATCATTAGAGTTGTTTGTTATTACCGATCAGTACGTGCCCTAGTAACTGTAACTGCAAGGTCATCTTAATCAGTTATTTCGTTCTGATACATAAATTATTTAGTCTTTGTTGGCGTCTTCTTCCCAGTTTTCACCACATCATTTTTCATGTCATTGATTATACTGATCTGCCAGTATAAATCTTGATAAACTGCTAGATTTAAGAATGCAATATCAAGGGGAAGAAATAATAACCCCAAATGAAGCAGGTAGCTTAAAACACAAATGTGAAATGATTGCCTTTACCGCTATGTGGCATCATCACAAGCGTTTAGAGAAAATTCAGACTTCAGTAAGGCGTGGTTCCACCAGGTCGTATGCAACACGACAAGGCATAGACAGGATAAGTCCTTAGATATACATTCCGTCATGGCAAGCCATGCGTCTCCGACTTCTTGATACAGTTCATCAGCTGTAACTGCTAGGTATTTAGTGTGCAAGAGGCTGTATGGTCATGAACCAGACGTATTCAATCGGCAAGAGGGTAGATGAACCTACCATTCAAGAAAGTAGTGGTACATTGTGCTCAGCCAGAAAATGTTTGGCACTGCGCACTATATGTAGTTGCGCATTATTGTTTCGGAAAGTGATTTAGGCAGGATCTGCATTTAAGGTACCAATATTGGGTCCAAACATCTCATAGGTGTACCGTTAGCTTGTATATCCGTCAATGCGCATTAGATTCGAGCAGGACGGAATAACGCACGATGCAGGACTGATGTGGCAATGCAGAGTGCAGGCATCGTCCAACCTGTTGCTATGATAACGGCAGATACGAACGCGGCCATTATACTGCAGGTAAAAGCTGTATTCATTCAAGAAGAGGATGTGACGCGATTCTGCTTTCCATTTGACGTTTACGACTCATTGTAATCGCCCATGTCTATCCTGCAAAGGAAGCCACAACAACGGGCATCATGTAAATATGACCTGGCTCACCACATAACGTCAAACTATTCGTGCGAACAGTCAGTGTGCAACAACGCCGAATTCTCGCGCTAGTAGCAGTCCGATTCGCCATAGTCATGGACACAAGAAGTTTGTCCCTCTGATCGTGCACATTGTTGTTTACTGCCTTCCTGGAGCCATCGATTCCATATTCGTATTGGTTGCATTTTATCCAGCACAGTCATCAATATTGTAGAACGTAATCCACAGTTGCGATATACCACAATTCTTCCGAGGTCAAGGCGAAAACCTGATGGAAGTCCCACTATATTTGACAAGGCATTTTTTTTGGCCGTCTAGACACACTCACGTGGCACTTATTCAGTAATGAACGCTTGTTCATTACTGAATTGTGGCTCTCCGTAATGCAACGATTGCTGCTTCCTGAGTACATGATTATTGCATGTGATGAGTCGCAAAGCTGATTAATAGTTAATTATTTTACTGTACTTGTCTCTTTACATGGTTGTTTTGGTAGTGGCACATAGTGTTCATGTTTAGTAACCCAGGTCTACATTAGATCAATAGCCAATGACAAGATTGACAATTTGTAAGATTTAGTAATGACACCGGGGCACTAAAGTATGAATTTCATCTCCTTTGAAGATCTAGAAGACAGTACATTAAAACGCTATTTTAGACTCAAGGCGGAATCATTTGTGCCACTGTTGGGAGGATTGCCTTTCCTAAGAGAAAAGGAATGATGGCTGCTTTTGCAATAGTGTTAGCAAAATAAAAATACGGAATTTGGATATCATTATAGAATATATACAGATATATCTGTATAGCAGCTGTGGTATCGCTGAATGACTTATTTTTAGCTGCGTTTATAATGTGTCTAGCTATTGCATATCAAAATACATCTATATTACATCAAATAATGGTGATTTCCTTTATATTTTTTCTTTTAATTTTAAATATACTTATTTTAATTCTACTACATTCAGTTTGCTATATTCAAACACTCTAAGTTAGATAAAATAAAATTAATGCAAGAAGAGGTGTAACTAAGCATCAAATCTGAACTTTACACTCACGACAAATGGAAATATTATCATCTACTGTGTTGCGTATATCTTTACGTAAAGTTTGCATATTTTCAGAATCAGGAAAAAGTTAAGTTACATTATTTATCGAAAATACGATTTACTTTCTTGAACAAATCTAATAAAATTATTGTGCTCACTTACCTTTAGCGCGTTGTCTATGTAACTTTGAAGTTTGTTGTTATCCACCAAGAGAGCAGCGAGCGTTCCTTTCACTTCAAAGCCAGCATTCCACAACACAAACATTACAAGAATATTAGTTTCTGCTGCTACATCTAAGAATCGTTTCATGTCTTCTATAATAGTACCTGCATTATCTGGGTTTATTACATATCCGTTGAAATCAATAGCTGGCGTATCTTTACCTCCCACATGCAGAAATATTCCTGAATAATTTTAAAAAATCATCCAAAGTTTCAGTTGCAAATAATTTTTAAAAAATATCTTGATGATAAACAATACAAGATTAAAACTACTCCATGAAAAGTGTAAGCTTTTTGTTTCGATCATATTACAACCAACATTTTCTGGGTACAGTGAATAAAATATAGTCTCACAAGAAAACAAATACGGATTAATTTTATCGCTAAAGGTGACTAAGATCATCAAGGAGGCAGAATTCCTAACAAGGGACATCACCCAATTGTCCGGCTCCGATTTCAATGAAATTTTTCTAGCTGATAGAGGACATATATGTATTATTTGTGATGACAGAAATTTTTGCCATGGTGCAGGTTTTCTATTTTTTATAATTTTTAAGAGTTGCGATGTGGTTATTAGAGATTACTGCAGAAGTCCTTTACTAACCTTCGTAAACGGAGCGTTAATGAAAGAACAACCATGTAGATACATATAAGGCCTAGGGGGAAGTTGTATGGTAGGTATGATCTTGACGGCAGCCATCTTGAAATCCGCCAGTTTGAATTAAAGTGAAGTTTGAAAAATGAAAACCATAGTATGTCACACCTTATTTTAATAGCAAATTTTCCCCAAAAGCCAATGGTATGCTTATTTTTGTTTTATAGTTAACCAGTATGAATTTAGGACTGCTTCTAATGTGCACCAAACGTCCATTATTCGATCTTTCAAATTGGCAACACTCCTAATTTTCACCGCATGTTTTAAGATTCCAACTGGTACTTTGCAATTGTTGCCATGGCTCATGTTTTCTAAATTTATTACATTTATTTAAGAGTTGAAATTTGTCAGTTCATGAACAGTGTTCGGATAAGCATCCAGCAATCTTTCTAAATTTTGAACCCTTGCCATGTAATTATTAATTTTAAACGAGAATACAGGAGGAACCTATGGACCTATGTGACGGAAAGAAATACAAATAAAATTATAACAAATTAGTGTTATACGAACACAAGATTATCAGGAAATGTAGCCTACATGTTGCGCAAACGACAAACAATAAAATATTGTTAATAAATGCAACTTTAAAGGAACAGCAGCAATGATAGAAAATATCAAAGAGGCATAATATGACTGTTCCCAAAACATTGTTTGTACCATGAACATAATATGAAAACAGGTAAGTTGTTTATAAAGAGGTGTAACTTAATTGAGTTCCCGATCAATACTGATTATAAATCTTATAAACATGAATCATCGAAGCAGGAGCGGATCCAGGAGCGGATCCGGATAATGTAGTATAATCGTCCCGATCGCCCCCCAGAAGAGCAAAGTTTCTTATTTTTTATAAATAAATAAAACCCATCCTAAAGTTTGGAGCCCTTAAAAGTAGCAGTATGACAACCCACCGCCCCCCCCCAGAAGTCGGTCCTGGATCCGCCCCTACATCGAAGACAATCGGTAGAAAACGAATGACTTTTTTTTGTCTGACTAGCTAAAAAAAATTGTCATAGAAAATAAATAAATAAATAAATAAATATACAATAAAGAAATAAATATAAAGCAAAACAAAAGACCCTTGATTTACACAACAATCATATTTCGTTTTCCTTTTTGAAGTGAATTTACATTTGATTTTTCGTCTCATCTACTATACAAGCTAGTCTTCAGTATTATCTGAATGCAAAGTTGAAGTTGTTTTGTTGTGCGATGATTCATGTCAGTAAACGAGTTTTTGAATGGCAGGTATAGGAAATAAATAATTATATGGAATAGGAAATACATTGTTACATGGCAAGTCTTCAAAATTCAGAAAGATTGCTGCATGCTTATCCGTACACTGTTCATGAACTGACAAATTTCAACTCTTAAATAAATGTAATAAATTTAGAAAACATGAGCCATGGCAACAATTGCAAAGTGCCAGTTGGAATCTTAAAACATGCGTCGAAAATTAGGAGTGTTGTCAATTTGAAAGATCGAATAATGGACGTTTGGTGCACATTAGAAGCAGTCCTAAATTCATACTCATTAACTATAGAACAAAAATAAGCATACCATTGGCTTTTGGGGAAAATTTGCTATTAAAATAATGTGTGACATGCTATGGTTTTTATTTTTCAAACTTCACTTTAATTCAAAATGGCGGATTTCAAGATGGCTGCCGTCAAGGATATCCTTACCGTATCACTACCCTCTAGGCATAATATGTATTACCGAAGCTTTTATCAACTTATTATCATTAATACGCGGGTTAGAAGCGGAGGTAAGGGAACAATTAAATGCCTGTAACTCTTCCCCAAATGGGTGTATCTCAAAACTAGCTTTACCATTGTCTTCCTGATTAAATTCTAGCTCGGAATTATGTATCATATTATTACCCTATTCGTATTTAAAAAACTTGATCTTAATTCAAACTGGCGGATTTCAAGATGGCTGCCGTCAAGATCATACCTACCATACAACTTCCCCCTAGGCCTTATATGTATCTACATGGTTGTTCTTTCATTAACGCTCCGTTTACAAAGGTTAGTAAAGGACTTCTGCAGTAATCTCCAATTACCACATCACAACTCTTAAAAATTATTAAAAAATAGGAAACCTGCACCATGGCAAAAATTTCTGTCATCACAAATAATACATATATGTCCTCTATCAGCTAGAAAAATTTCATTGAAATCGGAGCCGGACAATTGGATGATGTCCCTTGTAAGTTCGTTTAAACTCTGCAAGTCAATTCTTGTAGTAGTTTCTTCTTGTCATCTTACTTTTATTTCAAATGAAAGTAAGAACTCATGTGCAATTTGATCTGGATAAACTTATGAAGTGACTACTAATTTGAAGGTTATTTACATTCATTTCTTCGGTTGTTTCTTCCTTAAAATCACTGAACAACAACTCATGTGCAATTTGATCTGGATACACTGTGCAATTTGATTTGAAGTGACTACTAATTTGAAGGTTATTTACATTCATTCGGTTGTTTCTTCCTTAAAATCATTGAACATAGATCTGGATACACTTATGAAGTGACTACTAATTTGAAGGTTATTTACATTCATTTCTTCGGTTGTTTCTTCCTTAAAATCATTGAACATAACTACACTAAGAAAAAAAGGACTAGGATTTCTGTGTGGATACATCGTATTTACGCGGGTGCGCTCCTTAAGTAATGCAATTTCATGTATAAAAGTACAGCGGGTGGGAACACCATGCCGAGTCTGGAGTTCGGTGTCGAATTAGACTCGCTGTGATTGGATAACTTTATTCACATGATGGATTTCGTGTTAAAAACTATTACTCTCGTAAGGTAGGGAGTCACAGATTTAGAAAGAACCAAGAGGGGACAGCCGTAGGAAGGTGGTAACAACATTATAAACGTAAGTTACCACCGTCGGAATGGGTATTGCGTTAATTCTAGATTTAAAATGGTGGTCCCACAATACAAAATTTTCGCTGGACGGTGGTATAGATCGTACTACGGATGAAACAACAGTACTTAATGTGGTGACGCGCGTAACCTGGTAAAAACAGCATTTACATGCCGACTGGACTATGCATTTTTCTCCGTGTAAAATATAAACTCGCTCAATCCAATTTAGTAATGTAAGTGCATATTTAGTAACTGTTATACGAACATTTTTTTCACCAACGAACTTGCCTTGTAGATCCGAACCTCTGTCCCGGTGAAACTTGTATTTCAATTGTTGATTTTGGGTACCAAAAAGGGTTACCACCAGCTTCATCATGGCTAGAACATATTTCGAAATGTGGAAAAGATCCTGAACCCAGAGCAGACTGATCAGGCCACTGTTTTCGAGCTCCGCCCCAAGAGGGATCGATGTTGAGGCGGAACTACGAAGATTTGGAAGATGGAGGCTTAAGCTGCAACACTTGCACAAGTTGTCTGTGCAGCGAAAGCTGCCCGAGAAGCCGAACAACAGAACATAAGAGCCACCAAGAGCATCCGAAGGAGCCAATATGTAAGGAAAGGTACTGTGTTTGAGATTCACCTGCAAAGTTTATTATCTTTCACTTTCCTTCTTTTACCTTACATCCGAGTTGCTTTATTCGGTTTTCATTTTATTTTTTTGTATAATTGATATGTGACCTGAAATGATATGAGCTTGGATGCTTGAAGCTTTCATTGAACAAATTTTGTGTATGCTACTGAACAAAACCATCATAAATAATAACATTATATTATTATGAAAAGTAAATGGTCAGCTGGCGTAGACGGCATACTGCCAAGTATTGTAAAGAAAAGCATTAAATATATTGCTGACCCCCTGTGTTTCCTCATAAATATGTCGTTCTCAAGTGGAGAATTCCCTAGTATATTAAAAATTACAAAAGTAAAACCAATATATAAAAAAGGTGACTAATCAGCGCTTGAAAATTATAGACCTATTTCGCTTCTCTCAATTTTCTCAAAAATCTTAGAAACCACAAAAGAGTGTCCGGCTAGCAACCTTTTTACTTAAACATGATCTAATAACACACGAGCAACATGGCTTCCTACAAGGGAAATCAACGGAAACTGCAATATATAACATCGTGGAAAGTGTACATAAAAGTTTAGATAGTAAAGAGAAATGTATAAATGTTTTCCTGGATCTTTCGAAACCATTTGACTTAGAAATCTTCTCTCAAAGCTACAAGATTACGGAATAAGAGGCACTGCATCCAAATGGTTTCAATCGTATCTAAAAAATCGGCAGCAAGTAGTGGAAATTACATACAATAACAGGGATACAAACCAAGCTACATACTACATATCAGAGAAACAAGAAATAACATGTGGAGTGCCACAAGGATCTGTATTAGGGCCGCTATTATTTATATATATATTAACGACCTACCAAGTAATATTGCTCTAGCAGAAGCATCCCTTTATGCAGATGACGCTAATATTATAGTAAAAGGTAAAACAAATGAGGTTGTTGAAGGTAGTGCAAACGAAATCCTTTGTAAACTATCTCACTGGGTTAAAGAAAATAAGCTTAAATTAAATATTGAAAAGACACAAGCAATCAATTTTCATCACATGCGCAACATACACAGCCTAGGAACATTGTAACTCAAAATAACGAAATAGAATATGTAAACTCAACTAAGTTCTTAGGAATTTGGATACATAAAAATCTTTCCTGGTATGTGCAAATAACTAAGCTTAGTAAAAAATTAAAGCAAATATATTTCGCAATTAAAGTACTTAAAAATGTTTTAAGAGAGTCTACTTTAAAAACAATTTACTTTGGAATATTCCAATCGAATTTAACTACGGTATTATATTTTCGGGAAATACACACAAGGCTAAAGTAATATTTACGATACAGAAACGAATAATAAGAATGATGGCAACTGCTAAACCAAAAGATCACTGCAAACCAATATTTAAAAAACTTCGTATACTTCCAGTGCCCTGTTTGTATATTTTAAATCTATTGATATTTGTAAAGAGACACCTACAAGGTATCCTTACGCGAGTAGAACAGCAACATGATCATGATACAAGAAACAAACAAAACTTTTCTATTGTAGAACACAGAACAGTATTATATGAAAAAGGGTGTAAATACGCGGGTATCATGCTTTACAATAAACTTCCGAAAGAAATACAAGCTCAGGACTCTGTTACTAAATTTAAAAAAAGAACTCCAGAAATATTTATTACAACATTGCTTTTACTCGGTAGAGGAATACATGAACTGCTAAGTGAATAGAAATGTTACATGATGTACAGTAAATCAATGTCATTACTCGCTTTTAGCATTAGATATTTGTTGGAGGATTTCTAAATACACTGCAAGTAATAATTGCTAAGTTTATTTTTAACAGTGATGTCATGTAAAATGTACAGTGTAATAAGATGTAAGAAGTAAGGCTTAATTATTAACCTAGTGTGTGTAATTTTCACTATTATTGTTTCTTTTACTTTTGTATTCATATATAAATGACGTGTCCACTTCATATGTATTGTAATACAGTGCTAAATGTATGAAAAAAGGATGAAATAAATACAATACAATACAATTACATGTCAGATTTTAGATTGCAGCTTATATTTTTCTTTAAGAGGTAGCAAGTACTTAAAGACACTTAAGGGATAGCAAGTAACGCCGAAGTTTCATTAACAAACGTAATTGGTAAATTTTGTAGGGCTTAAAATTACCTATAATATTGATATGGTTTAGTTACCATCTTTTTTTTCATGAAACCCCATGCGCAGAATACTGAAGTATTAGTTTCTATGGTAAACATATTTCTATTTCGATTTCTGTTCAAGAGTATATGTTAGGGACAAAGTGGTTTAATGTACTCGTACTGTAGTACAAAACCGTAATATATTTATAATTTTCTCACATACATCCATGCATTTTCTTTGCAATAGAACAGAGATTCTATATTAAAACAAAAACTAAGTACTTTCTTGTATACAAGACTCGAATCCATGTTAAAATGAACATTTACACATATATCCATGATGCTACAGTACCGAGACACAGTTTTTCCTTTGTGTATCTTACTGTGTTGGTTTTCTTCGTTCCCCTGCAGGTTTGAATCATTAATCTTCCAGTGTGCCACTTTTTTACATTTTATTTTTTATCTCTTCCGTCATCTTCTATTACTATCTTCTATGTGCCATATATATTTAGTTGGTGGCAATATTTAGACGTACTATTTTTCTAAGGATCTAGGTTCATTTTATTTGGACAGATTAAAAGGCTGTATAGATTTCTGATACTGGCTTGTAAATTATCTTTGCTTTGTAATCACTGATTTCTGTTTCACCAGCCATAACACACGAGACTTTTCCCCTACACGGTTGACATCGTTCTTGTTCGCGAAAACACTTCTGGTACACCAAAATACACTAAACGTCATGTAGTGCTTTGCACAAGTTACTACTTAATTCACTTATGATAACGAACCAACAGTACTCCAATTCCGTGACCACTCCAACCTTATTACTCAATGCTCTGTGCACATTTCAGCTTGCGCTTCCATTCGTTTTGAAAATCATTACATCACAGTGATACCTGCCCTCCACATGACAACAAACTACTTGAACTGCCAAATCACACGGTTTATTGTTCAACCAACCAGGTACCGCTACTTCTGTACAGCAGTCCTACGAAACTGAATCATTCTTTCTCGAAGACCATGTATTAGATTCGTTCAGATTAACTCTCACTTCGTTCGAATCATGAATCAAATCCACTGCAGTAAGAGCTGAGTTTAGCTTACTTTCACTGAGAATAAATCATTCTTCGTTTGTAGATGAACCTTTATTCTTGAGATGAAAGCACCACTTTGCTTGTATTGCTTTTACAGCTCCAGCGACAGCGAAAGAGCTTTCTATCTTTGCATCATACTCACTTTACGCTTCTTAGAAGCCGTATCCATATAAGAACTTCACTAAGTAAGAAACAATCACAAACATACAAGGTATTTGTATACTAAAACATTTGTGAACAAAAACGGAAGTAAAATCGTGGACTGTGGTGGCTCAGTAATGGAGCGTTTACCTCTGATGCATGGGGTCCTGGTTCGATCCCAGCTCGCGCCAAGTGGAATTTATGGTGGACAAACATCATCATAGATATAATACTGCGATAACACGTCCGTAGCAGAAGATTCACGGAACGGCATGTGGTTTTAGGAGTGTGCAGTGCACATCGGTTATAATGATCATGTCTTAGGAACACGCTATGGTTCAGAGAATGCATGCGAATGATGTAATGGGTGGTTGCATCATCGATAGATTAGGAATGGGCCAACCTCAATTGTGTGTGCTTATGAATTTGAATCTTGTTCACAATGTTGTGTATGGATTGTAAAATCGTTTCCTGCCTAGTGAAAACATGACCCTTTGGAGATCCCATGGTACAATTTGTACCATACGGCTGTTTCATGGTACGTACATTGCGTTATAACTCTCCTATTTGAGCTTTTTCATCCGGTTATTTTTTCAAGTCCAGAGGCATTGTAGAACACCTTACGTATGGTTTCACACCTTCTTGCGTCGACACATAGGAGGTGATCACGTCATAATTCTAAAATATATATTTTCATTTATTAAGCCTATGTTCATTATTTTTTGGCGCGCTTATTTTTGTACGTAGAAGATTGAAATTGTGCACAAACATTCAGTCCACCGAGTAGTATTTACCAGATTTTTTTTCAGATTTTTGCGTTAAAACAGGGGGGATCCAGAGGGACAAATAGTTGAAAAAAAGACATATTTTACCCCAAAATCCCTTTCTTCGGGATTTTCCCGCCTTAGATACACGATTGAGACACGTGAGTCATACCGTCTGAAAGGCAGTTTTATTCTGAAGAGAATGATGGGCGAAACATGACCCTAGGCTAATAGGGATGCCTCAGGGAATTTTTACAAAATATTCTTCTGTATACGGGAATTTGGAACATTGTCTTTATATATATATATATATTTGGCGGGCTTACTTTTGCACCTAGAAGATTGAAATTGTGCATAAACATTCAGCCTACCTAGTAGTATTCATCGTATTTTTTTCAGATCTCTGCGTTAAAACAGAGGGTCCAGAGGGGCTCAAAGTTGAAAAAAGAGATATTTAGACCAAAAAATCCCTTTGTTCGGGATTTTCCAGCCTCAGATACATGATGGAGACACGTGAGTCATACCGTCTGAAAGGCAGTTCTATTCTGAAGAGAATGATTGGCGGATTACAGTCCTAAAGTAATTAGGGATGTGTCAGGGATTTTTTATCAAAATATACTTCTGTATAGGGGAATATGGGACATTGTCGGTATATATATTTTTTGCGGGGTTATTTTTGCACCTAGAAGATTGAAATTATGCACTAACATTCAGTCCACCGACTAGCATTTAACAGTTTTTTCAGATTTCTACGTTAAAACAGGGGGGTCCAGAGGGGCTAAAAGTTGAAAAAAGGGATTTTTAGACCAAAAATTCCATTTTTTTCGGGAATTTCTCGCCTTAGATACATGATGGAGACATGTGAATGGTACTGCCCGAAAGACAATTCTATTCCAAAGAGAATGATTGGCGGATTACAGTCCTAAGGTAAATAGAGATGTCTCACGATTTTTTTTTTACCTGAGATCATAGTGTTTTGCTGTAATTTTGGGCATTGTGGGAATTCATGATAAAATTTCTCCCGCCCTTAGTATTCATGGTAGAAACTTGAAATTTGGCACACACATTCAGTATACCAAGTACTATTTATCAGAGTTTTTAAAGATCTCTACGTTCACACAGGGCTGTTCCAGAGGGGACCAAAGTGGGAAAAAAATCCTCCGAAATTTTCCGTTTGACATCATTTTTCCCTCTCCTGGTACATGCAAGTAATACCATTTGAAAGCCAGCTCCATTCTGAAGAGAATGAGGTATGAACCATGATCCTAGGGTAAATAGTGACGATGCAGTAGTTGCTTGACTGAAAGTCTAAAAAATAGCTCAAAAACCCCGGATCCCCAAAGGGTTGAAAGCCAGTATGGTAGAGTCATCAACGTACAACAGCGCCGCGTGTGGATCTTTATCTGGTCTTAAATTTCTGACAAAGATCAACGAGCACAGCAGGTGCACTAGGTCGAGACCTTGTAGCTGCACTGGGATCCACTTATCTCGTCAAGTTGTATATCGGCGATTACAAAAATTCAGAGGTACGAGTATGTACGGCGACCCCTTAAGTGCATTCTTTTCACACTACAGTAGCGCCAGGCACATGTACAGTGGTATATAGCCCACAGTAGGCGGATTCTAGGGAGTGGAGTAGTCTACTCTTCAGTGATGAGTCACGATTTAGTTTGGAGAGGGTTCTAGGAACACGTTACCACCATTAAAATGTTTAAAAGGTCAAGTATGAAGGCCCTCATGTTATGGTATACAGCGGCAACACGTTACAGGCCAGTACACCACTTTATATGTTCCGAGCAATGAACAGAAGAGCTAAGATCTACAAGAACATCATTCTTGAACAGTATGTCCGATTGTTCCGTTCTTCTGAATTTCGTTTTATAAATGATAATGCAAGTTCATATAGGGCACAGTTGGTGGAAGATTACCTGCAGCATGAAGACATCTCGTCTCGATTGGTCAGCACTGTTACCCGACCTCAATCCCATTCAACATGCATGGAATGACCTCGGACGACGTATTGCAACTTTAACACCTCCACCATGGTCAGTTGTTGAACCATGCAGAGTGCTTGTTAAAAAGTGGAATGTTTTACTACGGAGGGTATGCTTATCGTTTTCACTATCTTGAGGTCTGCCATCTTGTATCTCGCTGTAATGTACCATTACAGTTGAAAGTAATGGCAACTATTTTTTACTCACCCTATACCTAGTGACTTTTTTTAAAAAATTCGATTTCGGTTTAATTACACGATGTATTTATCCTCTTTACTTCAAATTAAATGTAATGAATCGAAAGGTCTCATTAGGAATCATATTTTCACGGAATAACATATTTATTTATATTTTGATTAATTGTAAATTCCATTTTCGCATACGTATACAAGTTGAATAGTTACAAGGTTTACCATTCTGAGTCATACCGAAACATAGTTCCGCCATTGGATATAAATTTTCTTAATTTCAGACCAATGCTGAATTTGGCCAGGTAACTAAACCTTCCCTCACCCCCTCTCACTAGTCCATAGTCAATTTCAGATCCGGTTATATCTGGATTTCACCAATTTCTATTTGCTTTGTAATTTCCGCGACTGAAAGACTCCGCCCTGATTGGTGGAATCCTTCTATCCCTGTCCTTTTCGGCGCAATGTTATCATTCTTACCGTGGACGCTTCTGGGAGCAAAACCGTAAAATAGATTACCATCTTTCTGCTGGAAAGGACTGATCTTTTAATGAGAGCAAGGTAAAATTCAATTTAATTTTATAGTTAAAAACTGAAGACGGCGTAGGAGCCCAAAAACTCTGCATTTTTAATTTAAAAAACAATAATTCAGTGAAATATCAGATTCCGGTTTACAGGACGCCATGTTGCTGCTAAGCTAGCACAAACAGAATGAAAGTGTGATTTTACTTTCCTTTTCTTTCAAACCATAAAATTCAGTTAGGGATTAGGAAAAATACGACCTGTTTTGTGCATTTTGTTCGTGTATTTGGTAGATATGATTGTTTTTATTATTCAGTAAGTGCATGTACATAGTAGGTTTCATAGTTGTAATATTAACTATCAGAATGATAGCTTAATCTAACAAAAAGGGCTCCTATTCACTTTCAGGACATCAAACTCTAGTAAATATGTTTTAAATAATTGGTATTGGACCTAGGGTTACCCTTCTCATTTTATCCCCCAAACGTTCAATAGAGCCAACTTTATATACCGACAAGGGAGTAATGTGTTTTAAGTTTAATATATCAGGTACTTGCCTCTAATATGCATATAATAAATGGTGCTTGTTTAGTTAGTAGTTTTATGTGTAGTACTTATAGTGTTGTATGTAGTTAGTAGTTCTGTGTGAGTGCGTGATTTTGCTGTGAGGACAGTGTATTTACCATGCGTTAATTTAATACCATTTGTCTAACTCGAAGTACACTAAACAAGAGTAAATATTAGAGTTTTGATTAATAAGTGTAAGGATATATTTTAGTACACAGTAAATTATTTCTCTACCGCAGCGCCATCGTGTCCGTTTTTGCTTATCAGTTGTTTGTTGACATTACGTCATTGCATGAGTTAGCGATCTAGGTTTTTGATTATCGCTCCTTATTCTCAAATTACATCCAGTGGACATGGTTTTCGGTTCATATGAGTATACGTTTCGATGAAATAGCATGAGAGCTTATAGTGTTGAAAATTACAGCTCGTTACCTCAATTAGAAACCTAAATAATAAATTAGAAACTGAAATCAAGAATGCATATTTTCTTAATAGAAGTAAGCCTACATGATGTTACTGTTTGTTTTGAAATGCAATATTAAATTCACTTTTACCGTTGCTGTAGAAAGATTTCATTGTTGGTTTAGTTCTATCAGCAAATCAGAAATAAAATAATCATTGACAATTTAACTTTCAGTGAATACACATATGGATTTCTTTTACAAAACTGCGAAGTAGAGATGCAAGGGCTCGGAAAAAAACCGGCTTTTTTTAAAAAAAACTCGGTTTTTTCTGCTTTGCTTTTTTGCTTGGGAAATTTTGGGCTTTTTTCAAAATTCTGCTTTAAATTGATAAAGCAGACTTTGTTTCGCTTCTCTATAACACAAAAAGTCATTTAATTAGTGGTTGATGCCGATAATAATATAAAACCTCGAAAATAAACCATGAATTTCGAGAAGATATTTCAAACAATTTTACTTCAACATTTTTACATTATGAATTCCAAAGGATTAACCAGTGTATAGAATAAAGTTTTTTTAACCTCTTATATACAAAAGCAAGCAGAGTTGGCAAGAACCATGGTTGTTTCTGAAAATGACAAAAGCCCGTTTTTTGGGGGGAGTTTAAACCAGGTTTTTTTGGGTTTAAACCTGTTTTTTTTTATTTAGATATTTTGCTCTATGTATTTATATTACTATTCACAGAAATAAGTTTGTTTCGCCTTGGTGTTATTATGCAACAACGGGATTATGCTGGAAGAGGTCCCATAAGCTTAAAGAAGTCCGTTCAGTAAATTTCTTAAATTGAGAAACTCCCGCCCTAGCCACCGGGAAAATCCCGTCATTATTTTAAATGTAAAACAATAACGGGAAAATCCTGTTATTGCTTTTCATGTAAAATTTAAAGGTCAACGTATCATAATCAATACGCTAAAACTGAGGTATTAAATTACAAATTTAGTATGTAGATATCATTGAAAGTCCAATCCAAGCTAATGTTGGAAGCTACGTAGGCAATCGATAAATTTTGCCAATTTCTATCAATATATTTAAGCAACCTTGGCTTCTTTATAAAACAACAGGCATGCAGAAATATATAATTTGGTTTCGTTTCGTATGTTTAGGCTTAACATCATTACGTAATACCGAGGTTATCAAGGAGAAGACTTTCGCTTAAACTGACCTCCGAACCGCTACTTGGTTTACACATGAAAGAAAAGCTGTGGTTCGACCGAGAATTGAACATGGGACACCTTGATTAAAAGGTGAAAAGGAAATAAGACTAATGCAGATGATTTGACATGTGGAAACGTCACCATGAAGTTCGCATTTTTGTTCTCTTTATTTTTTTAAATTTAAACCAGTTATTTAAAAAAAACAGCTGGTGTAAACGAGCTAACCCTAAAAATAAAAACTTCTTTTTAAAAAAATAAACCAATAACTAGCAAAATTGTATGTAGTATTTTTACTTCAAAATATTCCATTCCCTCTATTTGAAACAAAATAAAATTAAAATAAAACATAAGAAAAATACTTACATTTATATGATACACTTAAAGGCTGCACATCTAGAGCTTTTGGTTCTGTATATTCTTGAAATTCTATATTTGAGTTTTATATAACCACCATCACGGTTTATCCAATCCTCAAGTTTTCTGAATTTTTAACAAGAGGGATTCAACATATCATTACGGAACCCCCCTACCAAAAAAAAAGGACTACGAAATATATTTAAACTAAATACAACTGCACAATAAACATGACTGAGTGGTTAGCTTTTGCGCTTCTATCGGGAAGTCCGGGATTCAACCCAGCATTCGACCATTCTGACAACGCTTTTCTTCATTCCACCTGTGAATGTAGAAATAGTGCGTGTATTGGCCGACTAGGAGTGTAGGAGTTGGCAGATTTCCTTTCTTATTGTTTTTAAATTGTTATTATTACTAATTACCAGCAGTGATGGTTTTGCGAAGGTTAGGGGGTCGGTCTTTCGGACTGAAGCTTGTTCTCCAAATTTGCGGAATGTTTAAACGAACGAAATATCTATTAGTTATGCCTTTACTCATAAACTTTAAGCTCCCGTCAAATAAAAATTACGAATGTTTAGAAAAACTAAACATAAGTAAGAAAAACCCCTCCCAAAGTACTTTTCTAAATCCGCTACTGATTATTTGTATAAATTGGAATTCAAGGTTGTATCCGGAAAATTATTGCTAAATCATTGCACAACTACAGTATAACAGAAATGTGCAAGTACGGTTTGACGGACATATTGAAAAACGTATACTTTGGCGGATATATAGAAAAACGTAAGTTTAACTTTTGTGCTAGAAGCTAGAGTACTAAGCTCTTAGAAATGAAACACGGATGACAAACTAAAATGACCTAGAGAAGAAAAAAAATGTCGATAACTTAAAAGTTAAAATAAAGTTAAATAGCCTGTAAAATTGCCCTCAAATACTACATTCTTCATGTTATTTAATTCGTAAAACATGTGCTCCATCCATCTTGATGGTGAATTACAGAGCTAAAAATGGCAGTAGGTCATGAAATTCTTATCTAACTATAGAATATACTATAAGAAAGCTATTTAGATAGAAAAATCATGAAAATGAAAAAAGCCAAAATTTCCAAATTCTCGTTTTTTCCCAAAAAAGCCGGCTTTTATGTAAAAAAAAAAACATCGATTCAAAAAAGCTGGCTTTTTTGCATCTCTACTGCGAAGTAAATATAATTTTGGTGTTTCGGAACGAAGAGTCCGTGGTTCGATCAATGTTATCGTGTAGCAGTTTAAGCGTGACGGATTGTTATAATTATAGATTTATTCGTGCATAATGTAATATGTGTATAGCCTGCGTGTAAATGTATGTAATAGCGTGTCTGTAAAATATTACTTCTCGTGGAAATGAGTAAATAATGAATACATGTAATGATATAGTAAATACGATTATGATATAAAATGAATGAGATGATAGGACACCTGTACTTAAATGGATAGGCCCAGTGTATATTATATTGAGAATATGAATATGTTTACTGAAAATCTCTCGCGTTTTGACTTCTACACCGATACATTCATCCAACCGAGTTTGCTATTGGATAGTAATGTGTAGTTGGGAATTATACGTTACTTCACATTTAAGTATCTCATATTAACAGCCCCGGTACTTAAGAATTTCATCAGATAGGGTAGCATCATGTAGGAATTACATTTGAAGGTTTACGGAAATGATAATTAAGAAAAATAACTGTTATATCCTGGGATCATCGGAAAGTACAGGTTTGGTTATTTGTATCTTTAACATTCATTGACTCTCCGAGATTTTTTCTACGTTGCTTACATTATTTACCGTGCAGTATTCATATAGCTAATAGATCGGATGAGGCTATCCAATTAAATCAACCGCTACTAAAATAATATCTAGGTACATTGCGTACCCGCATGTCGACCCCTGATCCTCTAAAGTATTTTCGTTTTTGTTTTCTTAGTCTAATTGGATGATGATGGAAATTAATCGACATCCCAGACCTTGGGCTGTCTGCTCAGGGTAGCCATCGGTGATGTTTGGTCACTGAAAGCACCGATCCAAAATTCAGTTTATTAATTTTTATTTTGGCAAATTACTAGTTAGGGATATCTTAGCAATTATTTTACTCTAGTTTCATTACTATTTTGGTGTTTCTTAGTTTTCTGAGAGGTCGGATTATTTTTTTCAAAAATTCCAAATTAAGATTCTGCACCGACCTTCCGGTAAGGCCGTGGTCTCCAAGAACTCAACCGGATACAGCGAGGAGGGGAATTTCCTTAAAGCTTTCGACTTTCTGAAAATTCCCTTGTGGGTACGGGCTCGTTGCGGGCTTGGAGATAACTTTCTGGACTACGTATTTAAGTAAGTCACCCTCTTTCGGCATATGTGAATATTTTTGGCTGTGAGTTGTTATATATTTAAATTCGATCACTCGTCTGTGTAGTGAGTAGTACCTCAATCTTCCACCTTTCGCTGGCGTCACTTTCTCTATCTTGTCTCTTTCTTCCTTCTTACTTCAAGATTTTTTTCAACCTTCCCCCCTCCTATTCTGAAACTATTGAAAACATACAATGTTCATATCACTTAATTCGATTGGATGTACTAACTGAGACATCGAGGGATACAATTCGTGGAGGCATTTCCTGTATTTCAGAACAACTTACTACCGTTTTTCACGATAGTCAACCCACCATGGGAGGGACTAACGAGAGGGTACACTACGATTTCAGATTCTCAGAAGCTTGATTATTGTTCATCGATCGTACAAACTATACCCATTGATTACTGACTTCTCGTTTCTTTCTATTGATTGGTTATATGGTGTATATGTATTAGTAGTTTGGGCCCACTAATTTCAAATAATCTTGATTTTTCTTTCACTGTATATACATACATACATACATATTATATATATATATATATATATATATATATGCTTACATAGTTTGAAAAATTACGTGCCTGTTCTATTTGTTGTATTTCCACTTCTTGTGTCAACTTATTAAATAATATCAACCATTTCTCGATACGAGGATCTTAGTAAATTGAATTATTAATTATCGGGTTTATATATACATTTCAATGTTGCAACCTTATTAAAAGAAAAGAATCTTCGTTAGACAGGATTTTTTGTTTTGTTTTGAGCCAAGAAAATCTGAATACTTGTTGAATATGAAAAGGTTATGTAGAAAATTAAGTGTCGACGAAATACTAAGATTGATATTAGAATAAAATTTATTATATTGAGTAATATGAATATATATATGAGCGAATATGTAAAGGGCTCGGTATTTACCCTGGTTGTTTTAGGTTACCATAGATTTTTGACACCCGATATGGACCAACTAGTTGTGATTGGAGAGTATTACCGCGTAACTTGTAATAAATAATAACTTACGGATTTGTTATTAATGTTCGTAACTATTTAATTTTTAATACTATGTTAAATGTTGCATGTAAATAGAACAAGTAACAGGTCGTAAAAATAATCTAATCCGTATCTAAAGTTATTTTGTGAAACCATAACGAAATCAGTGAATTATGAAACAGTGTGCCCTAAATCCTTCCCCTACGACCGGAAACATAACTATTTGTCATTCGCCAGTTCGGTGACTAGAATCTCTTAACTTCACGATCTAGACCAGGAATAAAATTCAATGAATTGAATGTGGTTAATAATTTCGTAATGTAAATACAGGACCTAGGATAGGTCCAGAGACCTAGCTCCATTGAAATATCATATAATAGAAATATGTTCCCAATGTTTGGGACTAGATTCACTATTTTAAATCTCAAGAAATTTGGAATTTTCATACCAAGTGCGTTAAGTTACTAAATGGAAAATATATATAATCTGAAGCAACTTTTTTGTCTGTAGTTAAGACAAACGACTAACTACTCTCATGGACGCCAATCATAGTGCATAAAGAGAGTTGATAAAGGAGTTATTATCGACGTGAGAAAAGGACTCATAAAATTGTCGAAATTTCCCTTCTTGGGATAGAGACTCAATAAAAATGCTATCAATTTTTTTTCAAATGATTAACCAATTATATTTTTTCATTCTTCTTTCACATTGATATGTATTCGTTCGTACTGAATCTTAAATTTGTTCAATGTTGACCTTTGTTTTTTCCTCTTCTTCTTTCGTTTTGTCGATTTTTTGTAACGTAGTCCAACTCTTAATGTATCTGCAAAGAGAAATGTGTTATTCGATATTGTTGAAAAGTAACAAATTTCTGTGCATGCCTATGAACCATATTATTACTATTATTATTTTCTTTTCATGTATCGAAATTTTTTCCCTGTTCTGTCAAATTACGTTTTCTTGGAATGTAATAAATGTCTATAGAAATGTAGTTAGGTTAGTTTAATTCAACTAAATGCAACCCGAAGTATACATTGTCCTGTATGAATGTGAGTGTGAGTGAAATGTAGGTTTAGTATTAAGTGCACCAATTCTTTTTACATATATGGGTGACTTTCTGTAATTAATGGTAGTTAACAATTAACGTCGTTGAGAAGTCAATACTAACTCAATTTAAGTTGGCTCTATAAAAGAAGCAGAAGGGAAAGAAATAGCCTGAACGAACGATCATCATGGGAGAACCTCGAAAGTCAAAATCTTCGACAAACATGTGTGTTACTTTGAATTTGTTTTGTTCTTCTCTCTGGTCAATTCTAACATGCTGTTAACTTCATCATTTATACTTTAAGTACTGGATACTAGTCAAGAACTTTCGGAAATATTGAATAAACTGTTAAATTAAACTTTCCTCATCTTCTTACTTTCCCTCTTTTCCTCTCCTCCTATCCCATCTTCCTCTTCTTTTCTTTACTTCTTCTGTTTTTAATAAAACTGAAAAGGGGGTCGTGACTGGGAATTCTATATATAATAAACACGGTCATGTATTTATTTTATTTTATTTTTCTTCGGAAGTCCGATATAAAAGTTGTTTTTATTTTGGTTGAACCTTGTATGTTCGAAAGTAAGAAATGGATTATATATTCCTATATAATTAGACATAAGCCGATAGATTCATGAATATCACCACCAAGGGCGAAGGCTTCCCACTCACGACTTATTTCATGCTTCTCATTTGCACGATACAGAGCTTCCCCCCTCTTTTGTTACGAGCGGAGTTTTGTTTTCTTTCTTTCTTTCTTTTTTTCTCTTTCTTCTTTTTTTCCTTTTAATCGCTCGACTTTTTTAATAGAAAGGAGGTCATTAATATATAAAATTGGGCTAGAATTTTACGAGAAATACAATGGTGAATTCTGTATATCCATAAGTTTATATTTGTAAGACATAATGAAATGCACATTGATATGAATTCGTTAGTTCAAATATTTCTTAACAACTGTATCTTTTTTGAAAAGAATTCAAATCAGGAAAACCTAATGGATGCTATTGAGAACATCGCAGGTCGCTACATACGAAGGTATAATCAGCTTGAAATCGTTACCGACTGCAGACAAAATGAAATGGTATGAGACGATCACAAACCTTAAAAAACTGATAGAAGATGGATGACATAGTTTCCATTGGATTATTCGAGTTAGAAGACAAACCTTCATAAGCAGCCACCTATTTAGTATGCATTAATATACATTCGGTTTCCCTGATTTGATTTCTAAAAAAGTACATCCGCGGGATTTTTCACAAAAGAGGGCAAAGTTTGTTCTCTCGTTTTGTATTTTTAATATAGCTGTAATAAGAGAAAGAATATGCACAGAAGTCGCACTGAGGCTGATTTATATGGTACCATCTCGGTATTCAGGGTAGTGTCACATGGCATAATCACTAAGAACGCCAGGAACTTTTACTTAGTGGAGCGTTCAAAAGAAAAGAGGGAGTGCACCCAGAATAATAATATACATTTTTACACAAACTCAAAGAAAACAATATTTTTTCTCCCAGGGATGTGTGTAAGGAAATTTGGGGTAGTATTAAGGGTGTTGGGGGTGCAGAATACTCCCTGGATATAATAACTATTTTTACAATAGAAGTTGTAAACCTAAAAAATAAACTAAATACTGCAGCATTAAATTCATAAAATAATTGCTTATTCCCAGTAACTTAATATAAAGGTAACCAAGAAATTTCTGTCACTTGTTGTGGAGGTCTGTGTTCAATTGGCCCTCACACTGTGAGTTGAATGCGAATGGCGGAGATAAGTCGAAACTCAGTTGTTGGTGTGGGTATATCCAACATACTACCTGATTGTGGCAGTTCACTTACACTGTGAACTTGCGTAAGAACAAAGTGAATATCGGACCTCCACAGAGTGTCATAAGGACGTTATGCTGTACAAGTTCAAACTGGGGTCAAAGGCCGCTGCAGCGGAGCGGAAGATATGCCAGGCCTTTTGTGAGGGCGTCGTGACTACGCGGAGAGTGCAGAGTGGTTTAACAAGTTTAAGGACGGTGACGAAATACTCGAAGGCGCACCACGTGCCAGAAGACCAACACATGTACAAAATGAAGATCTTCAGGCAGCAATTGAGGCGAACAGTGGCCAGACATGTGAGCATCGGCGCAAATCTGTCTTGAACATTGGGGGGGACGGGTAAGACCGTTCCCATAATATATATACATACAATGCTCAAAATATTTGTGAAATTGAAAAAGTTGAAGTTGTGGAGGATCAGGGGAGCAGAATCGTCTTCAGTGCCATATTTAGGGGTCTATCGGGCTCAAGCTCCCCCTGAAATAAATTTGTTAGTTTTTCGCATACCACATACAACAATAATTCTTCTTACCATTTCTAAGAATGTCATTGACTTTCCATTTTCTTATACTCTTTGTTCAGAAATAATACTGCATTTGTCAAATTTCATTCCATGAAAGAATTATGTTCTTTTGTTCTTTCTTTCGTCCTTTCTACGTTTCTGTTTCCTTTTCTTAACGTTACTTTCTTTCGTTTCGCCTATCATACTTTATCGACCGTTGTCAGTTGTGATTCAAGTCGACCGTCATCAATAACACCAAAACTAAGAGGAGTTGATAAGCGAAACTGGTGTTCCACACCAACTTACGCGGATATCAACATGACGGGACTTTAGTTATTATAACAAAGGAAAAATTATATCGTTTAGTTATTTTTAAAAGAAGGAAATATTTGAATTAAAGAAAACCAAAACGGGGGAATAATTAGCCCGGGAAATTAGGAAGGCCAAGAGGATGTTTCCTTTTTCTTGTATGAATAGAATAAAGGGTTAGATTCACTCCTAAATTTTTGTATCATACCATATAGGATTTATCGGTCTGCAATTCTTGCCATTATAACTTCAATTTATGCATAAATTAAAGTATATTTAATTCTCAAACTCAGGTGTGCAATTAATTGCCCACTTCCTTTCCTGGGCATAGCCCCTCGATACAAAATCCTAAAGATGCCATTGATTGTCTTCAGCATTGGGAGGTGGCCAGATTTGAGGCTTATTCTAGATAAGGGTGAAACTCATATACGGTAGATGACTCTGGTTTCTGAGGTGAGCCTCTTGTAGAGTATATTATATACTAGGCGATGTAGATGAAGTAGTAGTACATATCAGTATTACAAATAACTGCCGTGAACACATTCTGAAATCTGAATACATGTATATTTATAATTGGTATGTTTCTAATTAGACATCCACAAAGATCTACGTTAAAATTGTTTTATAATAATATAAATAATGACAAAACTATAAAGAAAGAATAACAATTACGTATGACGCAACAATACTTTTATTTGAGCAAAATGATGAGGAATCGTTACAGAAATCTGAAACATGTCATATACTCTTAAGTTAACAGATGTAACCTTAAGATTATGGAGAAAAATATTCCAGCAATTGAATTCTTTTCTTTGCTTACGAAGCATCCTCTTTCAAAAGAAAAATTGGGACACACGGAAATACGTAGGAACAAACTATGGTTCGACCAGGAATGCATTAAGGTAGTAGAGAAGAGAAAACAGGCAAAATTACGTTGGCTACAAAATCCTAATCAAATAACTGCACAAAATTTCGTAGACATTAGGCGGGAAACTTCCAAAACTTTTAGAACAAAGGATCGCGATTTTTTGAAGACTAAAATTAAGGAACTTCAAGATAATAGTAAAAATAAAAACATTCGGGACATGTATAAAGGGATCAACGATTCTAAGAAAAGCTATCAACCTCGTGCTAATATTAAAGAAAGCCGATGGAACAGTTCTCCCTGATACAGATAGCATTTTAAATAAATGGAAAGACTTCTTTGACGATTTGGTGAACACGCAGCCAAAAGCTAATATGCATGGAGAAAGGGAGATACACACCGCAGAACCATATAACCCAGAGCCCAACCGAATAGAAGTAGAAATCGATATAAAGAAATTAAAGAAACACAAATCTCCGGGTGTAGACGAAATTCCGGCTGAGTTAATTTTAGCTGGAGGTGAAAAATCGTGGAACAAGATACACAAACTCATACCTCTTATCTGGAACAAGGAAGAATTGCCACAAGAGTGGAAAGAATCAATCGTTGTTCCAATCCACAAGAAAGGCGACAAAACTGACTGTAATAATTATGGAGGCATCTCTCTCCTGTTAACATTCTATTAGCAAGATTGACCTCATACGCAGATGAAATTATTAGGGATTATCAGTGCGGATTTAGACTAAATCGATCAACTATCGACCAAATATTTACAATTCGTCAACTCGAAAAGAAGTGGGAATACAATACCCCGGTACATCAGCTATTTATTGATTTTAGAAAGGCTTACGTCTCGGTTAGAAGAGAAACATTGTACAACGTTCTTACAGAATTTGGAATACCGAAAAAGCTAATTCGATTAATTATGGCATGTTTAAACGAATCCAAAAGTAAAGTTCGGGCAGGAAAAGTTTTGTCCGCGAGCTTTCACGTCGAGAATGGCCTGAAACAAGGAGATGCGTTGTCGCCATTATTATTCAACTTTGTCCTGGAATACGCTATAAGGAAAATCAAAGATAACAACCAGGGCCTAGAGTTGAACTGTGCTCACCAGGTTATGGCGTGCGCTGATTATGTAAATTTAATAGGTGATGATAGGAGAATAATAGAAAGAAATTAAAAGATCTTATTAAACGCTTGCAGGGACATGGGTTTAAGAGTAAATGCAGAGAAAACTAAATACATGGAAGTGCGTCGGGACCGTAATATGGCAAATTATGAATGCGTTAAAATATTAAATACCTGTAATACTTTTGATAAAGTGGATAGTTTCAAATATCTAGGATCAATATTAACAAACGAAAATCATTCAAGAAGAAATTAAATGTCGACTAGAAACAGGAAATCCGTGTTATTATTCAGTTCAAAATCTCTTGTTGTCGAGGAATTTGAAGCTTAAAATATATAAAACGATAATCATGCCTGTTGTTCTGTATGGTTCGAAACATGATCGCTTGCTCTGAGGGAAGAACATAGACTGAAAGCACTTGAGAACAAGACCCTGGACGAATATTCGGACCCAACAAGAAGAGGAATGGGGAATGGCGGAAACTTCATAACGGGGAACTACATAATTTATACGGATTACCAAACATTCTTAGGGTCATGAAGTCTAGGTGGCTTAGATGGGCAGGTCATGTAGCTAGAATGGAAGAAAGTAGAAACGCTTTCAAAGTCTTGACTGGCAGACAAATCGGAAAACGACCATTAGGAAGACCAAGGCGCAAATGGGAGGACAATATTAAGATGGATCTCGCAGAAATAAAAAATCCAAAGTAGAAAGTGGATCCAGTTGGCTAAGGATAGAAGTCAGTGGAGAGCTTTTGTGAACTCGGCATTGAACCTCCGGGTTCAATAGGCCAGAGAGTTAGTTAGCTTACGAAGCATGAGTAGATGCCTAGGATGATACTACAAATAGATGAAATACGCATTTACTGAAAAGATGGGTTCTACTGACATTGGGTAATCTATATACTCTTCGTATGCTAGGGCCCAGGGGAGAGGAGGAGATAAAATTTCACATGAGGTTACGTCACACACAGTCGCACGCCTTCATTTTCATTAAAAATGGAAAAGCCAAGAGAAATCAATTTAATCTCACTTTCGTTTGTGGCAGTCAGACACAAATAATCACACTTATATGCAAAAAAAAAAAAAAAAAAAAAATCAAATCGGATTATTGGGAGAGCCTCCAGTTCAAATGTTGGGGGAGGACATGTCCCGCCATTTTCCCGGAATTTGTGTCCGTACCTACGGCTGAGACAACTTACCAGCATGAGGATAGGGGCATATCCTCGTCTCGCATTTATTGCAATTTGTGCCCAAGTAGCGGAAGTGGATATTGATGAGACTACTAAACGCACTACAGCACGAAGTTCAGTTTGAAATACTACAGAATACGATCCTTTTTAAAAGATGGAAAAGCCAAGAGATATCAATTTCATTTTACATTCCTTTGTGGCAGGCGGACACAAATCATCACACTTATCCCAAAAAGCACTTTTCACGTCAGATTATTGGGGGGACAGTCCCCCCCAGGTCCAAGATTGGAGGGGACATGTCCCCTTCGTCCCCCCCGGGATTTGCGCCAGTGCATGTGAGGAACTGGGACCACATTTCAGTGTGAGTGGAGAAACCATTCGGCACCATTCTATCAACTTGGGAAGCACTACAAGTTGGGTCGATGGGTCCTACATGATTTGACTCCGAGCCAGAAGACAACGCGATTAGACACCTGTGTTTCTTTGCTGTCTCGTCTGAGAAAGAAGTCATTTGTGAACAGAGTGTTGACATGAGATGAGACGTAGGTCCTGTACGAAGCTCCACAACGCCGTCATCATTGGTTAGCATCCCATGGACCGGTTCCAAAATAGCCGGAACCAGCACTGCACCAGAAGAAGGTCCTTCTGTGTGTTTGATGGACTGCTCGCGCCATCGTTCATCGGGAACTGCTACCAGCTGGTCAGAGCATCAATGCAACTGTGTACTGTCAGCAGTTGAGCTGTGTTCAAGAAAAACTCAAAACTCTGGAGCCAGCACTTCTGAATCGCAAAGGGGTCCTCCTATTACAGGACAACGCTAAGCTCTGTGTGGCTAGCTCCTCCTCGGATATTGAACTGTCCGATTACCACTTGTGGCATTCCTTGGACAATCACCTTAGAGGACGCGTTCAAATTCCTAGTAGAGGTGAAAAATGCACTTGATAATTTCTTCGCTTCACGGCTCACCAAGTTCTACCGCGATGGAATCCATGGCCTTCCAGAACATTAGCAAGAGGTCGATGCTGATGGGGACTATTTTTGATCTTCTAAGTACGTCTTAGGTGACATATGCATGTTCGAAGGTGGTGGGTGAAAAAGCAACAGAACTTTCTTTGTTACTTGTACAACCTATTCATTTACTTGTTAGGGAGAGGCCATACCCTCACTTGTGGAATCCATAGATGTATGCCTATGGTTTAATATGTTGTTGTGTGTACTTGACAACCGAGAGTAGCAGAACCATCTTAACGGTACCATAGACACTTGTCCAGGGACCCCGCGAGCAGAATGGCATGTATTAATTACCTGTATTATGAGCAAAATTTAGTCATATGGACCAGAACACACTTGTTTGCTCTGGGCGTAATATGCTATTAAAACAACACTGGAGGGTTGATTAGATTAGACAGTAGAGTAGATGGCACTAGCGCGGGGCCCGATTGGGACCAATCGGTCCAATCGGCTTAAGGCCGGCCCTGTATATATGCTTTATTGTTGATACTTCTCGGAAGCGTGTTTAACATATTTCGCAAATCACAGTCTTAAAACATTATTGCCAGCCTGCAAAAACATTTTGTCTACATAAAAATCTGTAAACAAATTCAGATTGGTTGGTTCGATTTGAATTTAGTGTCCCTTTTAGCACCGAAAGTGTATGAGATGTGGATCTACAGTTTAATGCGGGATCGAAATTACTGTAACACATTGAAATGTTTTGAAGGTTTTCGCACCGGAATCGAACCTTGAACCCCGTGCACCGAAAGCGCACGCGCCAGCCACTTGAACAGCGGTGAGAACGCAAATTATGGTTTATGTTTTTTTCGTGTATCGAAATTACAACTGAATTAAATTTGCTTGTAAAACTTTTTTTTCTCATTTCAAAAAAGCAACTGTGGCATCGGAGACCTCCATCCTTCGTCTCTAAGCAATGCAAGTTTTGTTTACTAGGTGGCAGCAGTTGAGTCACAGTGCCTGAACGAGTGTATTACCTGGAGATATGGAATGTTCGATTGAAGAGCAATGATTAATTGTGAAATTCCTTACCGCAGCTGGACGTTGTGCAGCTGATATTAATCGCCGATTGGATAGTGCTGTTAAGAAGCGGGTTCATAAGTTCAAAGCAGGACGAACGAGTGTAAAAGATGAGCAAATGTCTGGACGTTCAAAAAAAAAGCATTAATTTATGCTAACATTGCCCGTGTTGGAAATTTCATAATGGAAGATAGGCGTGTCTCCATGCAGGAGCTTTGAGATACACTGAGGCTAGTACTGGGAACAGTAGAACGAATAATTCCAAACGAACTGGGCCTAAGGAAACTTTCTTCTCGTTAGGTTCCATGAATGTTTAATTATCAAAGAGGCAAGGATTCGAACAAGTGTTACAAATTTGACACTGTTCAGAAAAGAGGTACCAATTTCTTGGAAAGTGTTGTGACAATGGATGAATCACAGATCCCATTACTTAACCCAGAAACAAAAAGGCAGTCAATGCAGTGGAAACACACAGATTCCACCTCTCAAAATTTCGTCATGTGATATCTAATGAGAAGGTATTGCCCAGGGATGCAAATAAGCAACACAATTTTACTAGCCCAAGAAGAAAAGCTACTAGCCCATATCCCACAATAGAAATCATTCACTTACCTTCGGTATGATATTGAAGACTCGCCCGCAGCGATGAACCACTCGCCCCGGGCGAGCGGGCGAGTGATTATTTGCATCCCTGTGTTACACACTATCTTCTGGGATTCCAGGGAGTGACATTGCCCTGCCCTGTTCCGAAAGGTCACAAGTATTTTCGTACACTTCTAGATGCAGATTTTTTTATTTATTTATTTTATTTATTTATTTATTTATTTATTTTGCCAAAAGTGATTGAAAAACAACCCCAAATGGAAAATGGCAATTTCATCCTCCACATGGACATTGTACTGCCACACCGAGCTAATGTTGTAACCTCATTCTTGACTGACCACGGTATAGAACTTCTGCCACGCCCACCTAATCGCCAAATTTAGCCCCGACTGACTTCTGGTTCTTTCCAAGCCTAAAGGATTCTCTTCGTGGACGCCGTTTTGCCACTATATCATCCCTGGGAAGTGCTATTTTTCAGTGTCTGAAACATACCCCCAAAGATGACTATGTTACACAAAATGGACAGAGGGATGGTAACTGTGCATTAATAAAGAACAAGGGTTTATTGAAAAATAGACACAGGATAGTTCCCTGTATTTTTTTTCTTGAAAATTAGAATGAAACGGCACGTACTTTTTGTGTGTACTTCGTAGAACTGAGTAAAAATTCCAAATATGTATGGAGAAAGTAGGGATATCTGCGCTTGCATACATAACAATATTAATAAGTATCAATAGAAGTATAACTTACGGACGAAATTGCCACCAGCATTTCCAATTCGTTTTATCCATTCTTCAAGACGAGAACCATATTTTGAATATCCGTCATTCCCAAAATCACATCCGTAGCAATTCCACGCAATGTTGCTTCCAGACAGAAATACTTTTTGTCCGCGGTAAGTGAGAACTCCATTATTTACTGCCAAATAACCTTTCGAATTTGGCAAAAAGATTATTAACCATATAATTATCTTTTGGTAAATACACTTACAGAAATAATTCATATTCACGTTCCTTTGAGCGAGAAAATTTGTGTCACATGCAAAATTATGTCTTTGGGAAGTTGTTATTATACGTCAAATGGTGTTAATGCCTTAATGTTGATTTTTATAAGATAAGATAAACGTTTCCAATGAAAACGATGGTTGGGTTATGTCAGTCAAATGCTACAACATGCTACTTCCCTTTTGTATGTAAATTTATCGACCAATCGATCTATATGACAAGAAAATTACACCCATTAAAGTGCATTATGGAGATAGGTTCAAATATGTTGAATTACATATACACAATATATCTATTCATTCCTCGTACAGCCTTGGTTTCCAAAAAATAAAAAAATAAAAAAATAATAATAAAATAAAATAAAATAAAATAAAATCATGAAGTTAAAAATATCTACGCCTATAATGATGTGGCTTTCAGGGTATTAAAAAAGAATAAACAGAAAACAAAATTATAAAGTTTCGAACAATCACGAGGGTGATGCAAATGTCTTTGCGAAAAATTCCACTTAATAAACTATGTCGGATTTTTATGTTTCATTATCTTTGAATGAAGCCTGGAAGAATGTATATGCAAGTTTTTTTAAATGCTTTTCCTTTTCTTATTTAAAAAAAAGCATAGTTATGTAAAATGAGGTGAATTTACCTTGGGTAATTTCTAAACAATACCAGTCAGCATGTGTGGACTGGAACTACAGCACCCGGGCGAATGCTCGGTGCGACCTCCACTTTATGGTGCCCCTCCACAAAACTATTTAATAACGAAAATAAAATGAACAAATTTGTATGGAATATTTCAATTATTTTCCTGAAATAATACATAAAAATAATTCGCGTATGTTGTGAATCTTTGTTGGTAATCACTTTCCAAATAGTATGAAAGATTGGCTAACAAAATTACAGCGATATGTCAGGAATCTGCGGCTGTCTTTTTTAATCAAGCATCAAACCATTGAGGCATCAAACTAAACAGCCAGTCTGTTTGAAGTATAGTTATTTCAAATGTATGTTATACGGTAGATAATATCATATCTGGTTAGTGCTAGTGGACATACTATGAGAGTTCTATAGCAATAGATAAGTTTATTTATGAATATCATAATGTTCCTCATCTCCGATCAATTGGTACGGGTCTCTCTTAATGTTTGTACCCCCGCCGTTTTCCAGGGAGTCAGACCACACCTGCTAGCAAGTTTTAATTCCAAACAACATACACTTATTTCATATAATTCGGAGAATTTGTAGTATGGAATTTTAATGAATCTCTTTTTCTAATTGGGTACGAGTTCACACTCTCTGATCATCGACCGATTATAAATCCAAATTTAAAATTATATACAAAACATGAATATTATTTTATCTTATTATTTAAATAAGGAAAATTCCAAGTTGGAGGACCTTATTAATCTACAGCCTTGCCCACTTATCCTTGACCGCAAGCAATAGGAATGCTCAAGAAATCTAAAACTTTATATATATATATATATATATATATATATATATATATATATATATATATATATATATATATAATTTGAAAACAGTTTCGTTTTAACACTTTTTTTTTCTTTTAATTTGCAACACAAGGTAGGTTCTCACTTGCTTACGTTTACTCCAATAAGTTAAGGAAGGGACTGAAGTCGATGTAATATATACAAAAATAGTACTTTTTTTTTTTTTTTGCAATTGATTAACAAATGCTGATTTGTAAGTCAATTACGAGAAAAGTGTAATAAATATGGGGTCGAAAAACGCGTCTTTCAAAGCTGCCGAAAGTTGAAAAAATCAGTTTCCTGAATCAGTGTAGTTTTAAAACCTAGAAGAAGCTGTTTCAGAAAATTTATGGAAATTATAGTACATGCCCAATTCGAATACTGCTGTATTAGTGTTGAATCAAAGTTTTTCAGATGAAGAGTTTCAATAATCATTGGGGAGGGGTGAAGCAAAGTCATTATTGTTGGGAGACTAAAGAGTTGTGTTAATTGCATAAATACATACCGACTTATAGCAATATAAAAACTTGATTAAAAGAAGAAAGAACTGTATTCAATGTGGATTATTATGTTCGTTTGTATGACTTCTGCAGGAATATATTAAGTATCCGTTTATGTTGCCTAAATTCGATGTATGTGTTTATATTGATGTCATTTTCAGTAGAAATCGTATTTGGCATTAAAATACATGTGTAGTGACATATTTTGATAACGATTGATATGCAGTATGGATAAATAACTTATTTATATATAAGAATGTTTATGTGTAGTTAGGTCTATCTCGTAAGTCTAATGCTACATGCAAAGTTCTTGTTCAACTATCCACTGCACGACCCCTTCGGGAGAATAATACTCCCGAAGTAAGCTTTTTCGCGCGCTACTCTAGCCAGCTGTTTTAAGCTGGTCAAAATTTATATAATGGGAG
>NW_027656510.1:0-84439 GCF_964235325.1 Thermobia domestica
GAAGAGGGGGGAAGAAGCGGGCTTTGACTGATTTTCACTGTTCACCAAATCTTAAAAAAAGAAAACAGTTAGGCGTAAGTAATCGAAATCTATTAAAAATGTTTTCTGCAGACTCTAGACTACAGATAAGATAGCAATTTCTGAAATTCGAGATGTAAGAGGGCGGAAAAGGAGATGAACCTATTCTTAATCTAAGAAGTTGAAATTTTGTAAGATGGACCTATGAGTAGTCGAGGAGCACATAGGTTTATTGGATTTTACATTAGTATTACGAGTTTCCTTTGAAACGTTCAGCATACAGCCATGTTTTCTATACGCTGCTATATATTTTGAGATAGACAATATGGATATACCATACAAGAGGACAATTTAGCTAATTACCGGCACTAGGAAAAGACTTGAGGTTTATTTTTGGAAAATTCAGTGTTAGGGATATAAATTTTGGGTAATAATTTCCACTCAATGAATAAAATCTTCCAATTGTGGATGTAAGGACTGTAAGAAAGTGATTTTAAACCATAACTTTGACAAAATAGGCGTCTTTAGTAATATATATTTCAAGATGATAAAAATTGACTAAAACTTTCCTTAATTTCTATGAATTTGAATGAAATCATTATTTTTGCATGTAAGAAAATGCTTGATATAGTGAAAAGTTATTTAGAAGCAATTCAGGAGCATTTCTGAGCATAATTTCAGCGGAATCAAACTTGCGTTAATAAGTATTTAGAAGCAGAAAAATGTATATAGCTTTCATATATTTTCCATGAACTTCTATTCTTCCCATGCTACAAATGGTAATTCTCTTGGTTTCAAATAAAGTTAATTGAAATTTAGTATCAATGTTTTTGTTTGTTGAAGTTTAGCTCCCTTTTTCAGCACCGAAGCTATACGAGACATGGACAGTTTAAGGTGGAACCCGAGCAACTATAATGCGTTAAAATTTCAATGCTCATTCCATCGAGAATCGAACCCGGGATCTCGTGTACTAAAAGCACGCATACTATCCACTAGAGCAGTGATAGCTAAAATTAAGTATCTATTATTAAGCTTCAACTAACAAGGAAAGTGCAAAGTAAATATTACTTCAATAAAAACAGTTGTAATAAAAGGGCAAGAAGTTTTGAAAATGGATATCCAGATATATATGAATCAGGAAGCCAAAATCACTACGGAAAGAAAAAATAAATATTACTTTTATAACTGCGTTTAATTGTTGTATGGTCCTAAATGGAAAGCAACAATGTTTAGCAAATACAAAACTTGTAATAATTGGTGCAGGGCTGTAACATACGCCACTTTCAGACATAAGATATAAACTAGGTTCAATGAAGAATATTGAAAGACTACTCATGCAGGGAATATATTCTATCTCTTATGAATGTGAACCACTAATACATAACGCAAAAGGGTGAGGTTAGATGAGAAAAACATCGTACATAAATCTGAAGCAAGACGATAAATAGAAACTTGCGCAACAAACATACAAACAAACAAACTCCAGATTCTCTTTAATGATACATTAATAATAGAAAAGCCATGCATATTTCCAATATGCGAAACACTTGAGAGAAACCACCAGAACTGTGAAGAAAGGATAACGATAAAAATTAAACATCACTTAGGATATCATTATAACAATTAAGAGTCATACATTTGTTACAATTTGGAATTTTAACAACTACCTTCATTGGTGACAACAATAATTAATTAGTTTTGATATCTGACGACTAAAGTTTTTTTTTTTTTTTTTTTTAAACGTAACAACAGAGAATCTAAAATAAAACAAACAAAACTAAAAATTACATGTTTTTCTCTGAGATGTATTTAGATTATGTATAAAGATGTATTTACACAAAACTTACCCCAACATCCAAAAGACTGTTCCAGTCGAAGCTTGCTAATGAGTTCATCCCTTTAATCAAAGGATCACTTGTAACAGCAGATATAAAAGTCACAATTAAACACGCAAATATTGGAATTATAAGAAAATAGGATGCCTTCCGATATGACGCTGAACTTCGAAAAAGACTGAAATAAAAGTGAGCATATATATTTATTTATTTTTATGTGTATTTTACTTGCATGTACAGCGTAAATAATGCATACCAAATAAATCTATTTCATGATTTAAAGTGCAACCTGACGCTATTAGTAGCATTTAATCAATAGCACAGTGAATAACTACTATTAGTACAGGATTATATTTTAAAATCCAAATTTGACTTTCAATTTAAAAAAAATAAACTAGAAACTATTAAATATATATGGCTGAATTTTTATAGTAGTTGAGTATTGGCGTTTTACCAACAGTGGATTTATTGTGCAATTCATAGCATAAACTGTATTTCTTTAAGTTGGTACTTAGTGTTTTAGAGAAACCGTGAAACGTAAAACTAAATATTTTTCATTTTCATTTTTCAATATTATGGTATAATGTGTTCATTCGTGTGTCAACTTTAATATGATTCAATTTTATACTTTGTATATTTGTTCAACATCATAAATAGAAACTGAGCGTTAGGCAAAAATGTGTTTTTACAATATGCTGACACGCTCAGAAGTTTCAACAATTATTTTACTTACTTCCTAGCTTTCAGCTTTCCTCTAGAGCCTTATACACGGAGGACATAAGAACAACAACAATAAAAACATCAGGAAAAGTAAAAGGAACGGACTCAGTAGGGTAGACCAGTGCGAAGAACATTTTGTATTAGCTGCCAGTCACACGCTGAATGGTGGATAGCACACTGGAATAATAGCATCAGTTTGTGCATTCTTTTCTTCACGTAAGGAAGTTACCAGCTCATGTTGATATTCTTGTTATGATGCCATTGTTGTATGTACTTTTTAATTTCTGTCTCCCATTCCTTACTTAACGAACCCTTATCTATATTAAGCTTTGGATGTTTCAAGAAAGTAAAGAAATATTCAAAAACAAGTATTTCTTTTTCATTTTTGACCCCGGATAAATTTTTTTAATTAACAACATTGTGTTGTTTATTTTAAAGGCATCGAAAGGCCTGAAACCGGGTATGCTGCTCTATCGTCTCTGAGATGTTTCTTGACCCGTACTTTTTATTTATTCATTTATTTATTTATTTTAATGCCTATATAACCCTTCAGACAACTGCACTCTATCTCGTATACTTCTGATTTTCATTGGGGTTGATGTAGTAGCTTTTAAATTGACTGATATTCTTCTCTAAAGTTTGGGGGATTTCAATGATGTGCAAAGTCCACACTGCATAAAGATCTTATTTAATTAACAAATCTTAAAATAATATGATTGATTGAATGATTGACTAAGATTGAGAGAGGTAGTATAGAGTTAGAAGTTCACTTTTATAGGCATTACATGAAGAAAACTAATTTATTACAATTATATATAACAAAGAGCATATAAGATAAACCATTACCAAAAGAGCTTATTAAATGAATGATATTAACAAGATAATTGAAGGGTTCACATTCTCGTTTTACATGTCAGGACTGTCTATGTGTATTTTTCACCAGAGTCACTAACAGAGCTCTTTGCGAGCGTACTTACAGTGTCTTAACGTCCATTGCCATCAGAAACTGCACTACTCCTTCCCAATGTCACTTTTCGACGAAGCAAGAGTGGTAACTAGGAGGTTGCTAGATTCTTCTGCACACCTAGACTGAATTGTCTACGGTTTTTATAGTATTTTCATTTCACGGAACTGGAATTGTTTTTGTTTTCACTTTTCTAAATTCGTCCGTGTTACCTACAAACATGTTGGTTCTATTTAAAAATGTTTTCACTCTGCTATATTGTTCTAGAAACTTAGAGTTGATCCGTTAACTGTGTACTTCTATATTATTATTTTTAAACCTCAAAATGAGGAATGTCTTAATCCTCGGCTCAAAAAAATGTCTGTAGTGACTTTTAAACCTCAAAATAAAACACTAAAGGGTGTAAACACATGGGATGAAAAAAAAAAAAAAACACTGACATGCGAAGAAGGTCCATGTGAAAATGCAGAAGGCTGCAAACTGGAATGCCGTGGAGTAGTGCTGGTTGCATATCGTACCGGAGCACTAGGAGCAGGGCTGGCTGCGTCGCTCTGTAGACAGGGCTGTTTGCATCTCTCAGGAACAGGAATTCTCTGGAGGCATGCTGGCTGCATTTCTCAGGAACAGAAGTCTCTGTAGACAGGGCTGTTTGCATCTCTCAGGAACAGGAATTTTCTGGAGGCATGCTGGCTGCATTTCTCAGATACAAGAAGTCTCTGTAGACAGGGCTGTTTGCATCTCTCAGGAACAGGAATTCTCTGGAGACATTGCTGGCTGCATCCCTCTGGATTCTGGAAATGGCTGTCCCAGGGCGGGTGGAGCTCGGGTCCAGGAAGTAGGACGTAAATGAAAGGAACTCAAAAAACATAAAGTACGCTTGTGCATGAGTATCTCTGTTAGGTTGTAGGCAAGGCTGTTTATATTCAAATTTCATTATATGAAAAGAAGATAAAAAATGGAAAGAAAGGTGAAAAGAAAAATAATAAGACATGTCTGATACAGTGTATGCACCACAAAATTACTGTTGACAAAGGTCACGGGTGAAAAAAAATGTAATCGGCGACAGACAGAAAATAGTGCAAGTTGTTTGTAGGAGGCAATAATTATTGCAAGTGATTGGGGCTAATCGGGAGTCGAAGGCAGGAACGAGGGACAACACAATAAACTGCAAGGAGGAAAAGGGATGGAAGTAGGAGTGAATTATTATTATTATTATTATTATTATTATTATTATTATTATTATTATTATTATTATTATTATTGTAGTCCCTATAATCTGGTGTAGTTCTTTTGTTGTGGTCCTCAACAGAAACAAAATATTTTGGTAGAAGAGTAACGGTATGGAGAGGCGGTTTTGTCCACTAGCATAAGTAGGTCATACTGCATCATAGAGAATTCAGGGTAAATGACATGTGCGGAGGTATATTCTTGGAGGTTTGTACCGTAATTGTGTGCGAGTAGAAGGAAGGTTCAAGGGTGAAAGTTTAGTGTTTGTGTAAGTGCTGTGGGAACCGGATATTATTATGAGAGAGGAAGAAATTTGGTACGTATTACCTAGAAATTCTCATTTATTTTTATTTATTTATTTTCGTTGTTGTTGTTGTTGTTGTTGTGGAAATAAAGTAAACACCTAAATTTGAAGATAAACAGTATGTTACGCTGAATTAGTGAGTGATTATGATGTATCGAAGGCAAAGGGGTCGTAGGAAAGGAAAGGACATGGTGGCGGAATTAGTATTCGTTGGGGTGGGTCACGACGTAACCGTATATTTGAATCGAAAGAAACGGAATTTAGTCGCTTTGTATTAAGATGCTATGAAAATGGTAAAGGGTGGGTGTATCTGTTCTTATATAAATAATGTCTATTGAGCGTGAGTTGTATGGAAATATTCAACAGATTTCATTCGTGTATCCTAAGGTGTGCACAAATGTTTAAACAGAACCAGCTGTTTAAAATTAAGATACAAGAAGGAAATAAGTGAATATAAACAAGTACTTTTCCTTGCATGCTTAGGAAAAGGTGTGCTGAGTACATTCAGCGTCGCTATTGTTTAAGTGGCGGGTTACGTACGGGAAGGGAAGAAAGGGGAAAAGGGATAAAGGGTAAGGTGGTATGTCGGGCAGTGAACCAATGCCTCAATATGAAATCAGGATTTGGGAGGTGAGATATGAATGCATTGTACGGCCGAAAATGATTGCACGGGAGAAAGATTTTTGTGAAGTGTGTTGCCTACCCAACAGGGGATTTGAAAATAAAGTTCCTTTTGAAATATGAGTCCATGGCAGAACGAGAAACAAAGTCGGAAGTTTTGCCAGCTGAAAACTTTAATTAGACGATTTCAAAAAACGCTTATATTTCATTTCGAACTCTGAATTAGGTGTTGTTGGTGGTACGTAATGTTTCAAACGAGTCTTTCCTATAAGGGTGGGTTTACCCTCTATGTCAACGAGGACTTCGTTTGGAGAAACAGTTGATATGAGCCTATAAGGTCCTTTATAAATTCTGGACAGTGGTTTACAAGTACCAGGCTGAGTGGATGTGTCCAAAATCATAACTTGAGAGTCCGGTATAAACTCTGTGGGCGGTTTGCTTGATTCGACTTTTTTCTTGAAGTCAAGAAATGTTTGGTGCTTCCTATATTCAACTAAATCCCTCATGTCTTTCAGTGCCAAAAGGCGGTCCTGTAAATCTAGATGTTCTTTCTCAACATGTAGCAAGTTATCTATGGGTAGGCTAGAAGGTACTCCATATAACAATTCATGAGATGAGACACTTAAAGATGTTAATGGAGTCTTGCGGAAGTGGCGTGAAGCAAATATTTTGGCCAGAGTTTTTGGCTAGATTGACACAGAAATTTAAGACTGGTTTGCAATGTGCCCAGACGTTGTTCAACTTTTCCAAGTGTGAAATGCTGATATGGTAATCCATACTTAACTGTAATGTTGAGTGATTTGAGGAAGCTCAGGGATAAAGTGGAAGTGGGCTTGACTGACGGTCAGTATAAATACAGGAAGGAACGCCAAAGGGAATGATTATCTAATTGGTAATGAAGGAAATGAAATTGTCAGTGTTTGGGGTAGTGATGGGTTGTGTAATGGTAAAGCCTGTGCAATGTTCGGTTGCGGCATAGAAATATTGGTATTTCTCTGGGTCACTGGCTATGAATTTCCCTGCTAAGTCCAAGCTATAAACCGAAAATAGGGGAGCTTGGGAAAAACGTTGTATGTTGGGGTTGTTGGGCAAATAATTGCGTTTGAAAATTGCATACTGTTTGCAAGATTTGAGTTCACTCGCTAACCAAGATTTCAAGCGTGGTACGTAATATTTATAACGTATCATCCAGTAAAGTTTGTTAAAGCCTACATGAGTAAGTTCACCGTGATATTCCTGAAATAAAGCAGGTTTTAGCGCGTCCGGAATACAGACAAGCAAACGGGTTTGCGAGGCACGATACATTTTTCTGTACAAGATGTTGTTCTTAAGAACGTACTGTTTCGTGAGACGTTGAAAGGCCGGGTGTGATTCATTTTTGGTGTTTAGAGTCGTAATAATTTTGCCAAAAAAACGGTCCTGAAGCTGGAGATTTGGTAGGTCAGTGTTGTCACCTATTGTAGTTAGAACAGTAGGAGGAGTGTCCTCCAAGGATAGGTGGGTCTGGTCAGTATCGGTCGTGTTGGTAAAGAGGACGGCATCGGGAGTGTCATCCTGTTCTAAGGCAATGGCGTCTGGTGAGACGTCCAGAGGAAAACGGCTAAGTATGTCGGCGACTGCGTTAGACTGACTTTTTACGTGTTTGATTGTAAAAGTGAAAGTGTTGATATAAGTGATCCACCGGAGAATTTTTGCGTTTGGGATAACAGTTTTCCTAATAGCGAGGAGGGAGATGTTATCAGTGATCAAAGTAAAATGTTTTCCCAGAAGGTATTTTTCTAATTTCTTAAGCGAAAAGAAAATTGCATACAATTCCTGATGAAAAATCGGGAGTGGGTTGACAGTTTTTGGATGCCTGGAAGAAACATAACAGACGGGCTAAATGACATTAGAGCTAAGGTCTTTTTGTAACAATACGGCGCCAACGCCTAGGGCTGAGGAATCGCACATTAAAATATGTTCTGTGTTCTTTGTTCAGTACAAAGCAAGAACTGGTGGGGAAGTGTGGAGGTGCTTCATCTGGTCGAAGGCACGGTCTCTTTCAGGTGTCCATATCAATTTGCGATTTCCATTCGAAATAGCTTCATAAAGTGGGGCTAATATGAGAGAAATGTGATGGAAAAATTTCCTAAAGTAATTAGCCGAAGCTAACCAACTTTTTAACCCTTTGATGGTGGTTGGTTTGGGTGCATTGGCGAGGGCAGCGGTTTTCTCGGGATCAGGTTTGACTGTATGATTTTCCACAATATGACCTAAGCATTTAATCCGTCTAGCGCCAAATACTGATTTGTTGATATTGAACAGCAAAGAATGTTTTGCAGCTGTATGAAAAAATGCGCGTAAAACTGTCATCATGTGATCAAAAGAATCAGCATGGATATACATGTCATCTATGAACGAAGTGATGTTATTGGTATGTAAATCCCGAAAGATAGTTTGCAGTACCTGTTGTAATAAAATAGATGAATTTTTGAAACCCTGTGGAATTGAAGTGAGTTGCATATGATTGAAGGGCAAAGAGAGGCCCTTTAAACTAAAGGCTGTTGCAGGGCGATCATCAGGATGAAGGGATAACTGATGAAAAGAGGAATGGAGATCAAAACTCGAAAAAAAAGTGGAATCACTAAGCGAATCTATAACGTCCTGTATGTCCTCTAATGGAGAAGCTAAAGTACGGCATTTCCCATTCAAAACCCTCAAATCAAATACGGCCCTAAGAGATTCAGAATTTGGTTTTAGAACAAAGAGGATGTTGTTTTTATAGGGGGAATCCGATTTTTCAAAAATCCCTTGGTTCAAAAGTTGTATAACTAACTCTCTCGCTTTGGGGCGTAATTTGTGCGGAATGACAAAAGAGTTACACTGAAATGGAGTTTTGTCTTCTAAATCTAATGTTGCCACAAAAGAATCTATCTTGGTAAAATGGTCACTTGCCCATTGAAATAAAAAGGCATATTCGGAGAGTAATTCCCGCATTTGAGCTTGTTGTTCCTCATTCATGTCTGGAGACAGCTTAAATTTACTAATATCTATGAGATGACCAATTTCTTTAAGACGCTTTTCTTTGTTGCGTGCCGCATCTTCGTCTGTAGGAAAATATATTTGCCTAACAGTCAGGATATTGTGGTCATTGTCTTGTTGGGAAAAGAGAGAACCTATAACTACCGGATTATGAGCCTGATTCGTTTGCTTTTTGTTTGTGAGATTAGCCAACGGGAGAACAAGGTTTTGTGTGGAAACTACAGTATGTGCCGTATAACATTTACTTAAATTCCGAGAAATCGGTGTATGTAGGTGAAACTGTGCATCGGGGAAATAACCATTAGTAGCCAGTGGTACGAATCTAACAGAATGAGGGGGAATAATGGTAGTGCGCCGCGCAAAAAAAAACAACCTGAGGTTTGGAGTGTTTTTGAAAGAAATGCGAGATGTTAATACTAACTGGGTTTTTATCTTTTACAGTATGTGGCATTTTTCCAAAATGTTTCAAGGACAAAGTGCCTTGTGAGTAATCCAAAATTGATTGGTGATCTTGCAAAAAACGTGATGAAAGAAGGGGTGGGAAATTTTTGAAGGGAACTAACCGAAAAAGAATGGAGTAATTACGACCATTAAAGTTAATTTTGAGAATAGTAGCGCGATTTAATTGGACGGGTTTGTCTGACAAACCGTGAAGAAGGGACGGGAGATGGAAAGTATGCGCATTCAGTTCCAATAATTCAAATGGAAATAATCCTACGTCTGCACCACTATCGAGGCAAAAAAGTAATTCTTTGTTTGCGTAAGTGCCCTGTATATATGGAGAATTTCCCTTAAACTGCAAGGGAAGGGTATGGTAGCCCTGGCTAGTCGCTGTGGGAGATGAAGAGGAAGGGGGGAGCGAAGATTGGGTGGTTAACGCGCGGTGAGGTGACTCCCGCGCTAATTTTGGCCGTTTTTTGAATTCTTAGGCGTGTTTTGTGTGGTCCCAGGGGCAGAAGGAGGGAACGGAGGTGGGGGATACTGGAAAAAAGGATGATAAAACGGGTAGGGAGGAATAGGTATTTGGGTAGATTGTGTGGAAAAAACATTCTGGGATGGAGGTTGTTTGTTCTGACTGGAGCGCCACTGTTTCTTGGGGTTCTTTCGATTGGTATTGTTTGTAGATGAAGGTTCGTTTGTGGAGTTATGAGAAGGATGGGAAGGGGTTGAAGAAACGTGTTGGCAACTTTGATGTTGCTGTGGGTTACAGTTAGTGCAGGAGGGTGTACTTGGATTGGTGGTATGGGAATGTGGGAGGGAAATGGAGTGCATAGCGCAAGGTGCACATGAGGTAGAGGTGGAAGCAGTGGAATGAAAATGTGGAAGAGTCGGTGAAGAGCAGTGTTGATAGGTTGTGAGAGAATTGGTGGAATGGGAATGTGGGAGGAGGGAAGAGGAAGGTGAGTGAGTTGGGTTCGGGGAAGAAGGTCGGGATGTTTTGGAGGAGTAGAAGCGGTTATGAGGACTTCGAGAACGGGAATGGGAGGGAGCAAAATGTACAGATGCGGATTGGGAATTTGAAAGAGTATTAACATGGAGACGGAGTTGAGATATTTGATCTGTTAGTTCGGAAATAGCCTGCGCTGTGGTATCGGTCGCGGTTGTTTAATGTGTCTTTGTTTCGTTTTCCCGTTTGTGAACAAGGTGGTTGGTCCGTTCCAGTAAGGTTACTTCATCTAGGAGGGTAGAATAGTCAGGAATTGAGCGTGTCCCGAACCAACGAATATATTCAGGTAACATATTAAAAACACATTCTAACAAAAATTCCTGAAAGTCTAGCTGGGTATAAGCTTGGTCTGCTAAATGCTTTTTGGAAAAGACATAATGAGAGAGAGGTTCGTTGGGGAGCTGAACGCGTGAGCGGTATTCGTGAATACGGGAACGGGGAACCTGATCTTGACCAAACTGACGTAAGAATTTTGATTGGATGGTTGCCCAAGGTTGGGATGAAAGGTTCTGGGTGGAAAACCAGAAATGAGCGGGTCCAGCTAAGGATTTCTCAAAAATTTGCACACATTTTGAGTCTGACCAATTATTAACTAATGCGATTTTGAGAAAATTCTTTAAAAATAATTCCGCGGATGGGTGCGTACTTGGATCATATATGTCGGAAATGATAGAAACTGTACCAGAAGTATTATTGGTATTGTTGTCTGAAGTGGAATTCATGGTGAGAGGTATGAAAGATGCTTGTCTACGAGTTATAGGCATATCATAAAAGAAATTTTAAGTATAATGAAATATGAAAATAAAAGTCTTGCCTTACAAGTATGTGAAATGTACACAATACAGTCTTAACAACGAGAGCTTAAATTCCTCGGGGGGAGCCATAACAAATCTTAAAATAATATGATTGATTGAATGATTGACTAAGATTGAGAGAGGTAGTATAGAGTTAGAAGTTCACTTTTATAGGCATTACATGAAGAAAACTAATTTATTACAATTATATATAACAAAGAGCATATAAGATAAACCATTACCAAAAGAGCTTATTAAATGAATGATATTAACAAGATAATTGAAGGGTTCACATTCTCGTTTTACATGTCAGGACTGTCTATGTGTATTTTTCACCAGAGTCACTAACAGAGCTCTTTGCGAGCGTACTTACAGTGTCTTAACGTCCATTGCCATCAGAAACTGCACTACTCCTTCCCAATGTCACTTTTCGACGAAGCAAGAGTGGTAACTAGGAGGTTGATAGATTCTTCTGCACACCTAGACTGAATTGTCTACGGCTTTTATAGTATTTTCATTTCACGGAACTGGAATTGTTTTTGTTTTCACTTTTCTAAATTCGTCCGTGTTACCTAAAAACATGTTGTTAGTTCTATTTAAAAATGTTTTCACTCTGCTATATTGTTCTAGAAACTTAGAGTTGATCCGTTAACTGTGTACTTCTATATTATTATTTTTAAACCTCAAAATGAGGAATGTCTTATAATGCAGTTGTCAGTGTGGGGAATATAGGTAGTTCAAGTCACTTTTCGTCTCTCTGTTTCAAGTATGTTAGAATAATTCCTCTTATTATATCCAATTATACCAACTCAACAAAGCAGACTGATGTCTATTCATTCTAGCAACTCTCCACAAGCAATCGCCCTTTTAATTTAAAATCTGACTCCAATAAGGTAAGTCTTATGGCGTGCAGGGAAAAAAAAGTTTTTACATATATTCGCTTTGGTTACTGATGAATATGTGGATATATCATAAATACATTGTGCACCTGCAGTCGGCTTATGGTGGACGCTGGTAACAACTTATTACTGTCTTTCAATGTTTAGGTCCAGGTAGGTAAGTATCTTCCTTCTCATTTTCCACGGTGAACTTCAATTTAATGTGGATCTGATTTAGTTTGCTTATTAAGAAATCCAATTGCGACAGTTTTTTTTCCTTTAGAAGTACGGTGTCAACATATCTATAGTACCGCGCAGCACCTAATTCTTGATCTTTAAGAATCTTACTTTCAAACGTAAAAATAACTAAGTTGGCCAGGAACGGAGATAGAGAGTTGCCCATGGCTAAACCTACTTGCTAATATATGTTTTCTTCGAAAGAGAAAATTGCGTTAAACAGAATTTATTTTTATTTTAGAGGTATTAAGTTTCTTTATGTAGAAGATGAAGTTAGATTCAAAGACCAGTTCAAATGGAATCGATTGATACATATCTACTACATCGATTTGAAGCCATTTAAATATGGTTAAGATTGGTGAGATTACAAACTTATTGTTTTATTTCTTAACTGTTTTTAATGGAACGCATTTCGTAACTGTTTCTATTTCTTAAGAGTTAGAGATACGATAATAATAAATCCACCGAAAGCCATTTCGAGGATTTCTACTTCAATCTCAGCAAAGTTATTTTGCCGATTTTGCGTATTTCGCTCTATATGCCTACATTACTACTTAAGTGTCGAATGTTACCTATTTCTTGCATTTCTTCAAAATCAAGACTTTCTGGAATAACTACATAGATCTCTCATTTCAAGAAAGCTTCCATCAGTTCCAACAAATTTAAAAACAAGAGAAATTAATTTATGTCAAAGCCAACGTCAACATCGAAGTCAATATTACGTCAAAGTCAATGTCAACGTCAATGTGAAAGTCAAGATCATCCCAATGTATGGAAAGAATGCCACCGTATGAAATGTAAGCAAGTTATTATCGTAGCTAGTACAGTTTTGGACAAATTATGAGCAAGTGCTCAAAGGTGAAAATACATTAAATGAATTTGATATACATATTATCCCCGTAAAAAGTCTTTTTGGAAATTTATTTTAAAATATGTGTTGTACGATCAAAGCCACACACACACACACACACACACACACACACACACACACACACACACACACACACACACACACACACACACACAATATATATATATATATATATATATATATATATATATATATATATATATATATATATATATATATATATATATATATATATATATATATATATATATATCAATTTAAAACTTATAAAAAGTACCTAGTTACCATGTGAAGTTACAATTGATTATTCCTTGTGACAGACTACCAAAATCTACTAAGTTAAAGTATATCTATCTAGGTATTTAATTATTTGTCTGTTTATTTGAAAATATCGATTTCTTTCTTTTGATTGCTCTGTGTAAAGTGCTATATAAGTTGAGACTGCAGAGTGAAATGACAAAATGCAGTAAATAACTTACTTATTAAGGTACCTATACTTACGGAAAGATGTTCTCTTAAACAACGCTCAGATATGTTTCCATTATATGAACATTACCTATGATTTAATTTCAGCTTTTATAAGCCATTGGATTTTATCTTCTTTATTTTAAGTTACAATTGAGTGCCTAATTTTGAATTATAAGTTCCTATTTGCTTACCAATTTTTTACGTTTTTAGTGCCTAAACACCTAGTTTCTAATTATAACAACATTGTTATATAATTTCAGTTTTAGGAATTCAGATCAATCTATTACCTTCCTACGACCCTCACTACAGGATAGTACGTACTCTTGTTCGTAGAAAAAAAAAAGTGTTTCGATGTTTTCTTTTTTTCAGTTACATACTTATTTGTATTTGCGTACTATACATTGAAATGTATCTGATCGAAATTATTATATTGCTTTTTAATAAATATATAAACTTACCATAAAAATGTGAAAGCCCATGCTAGAAACAGGAACGTTATGTTAATACAAAACCACATGGCATCTTCGTCCGGAGGCTTCAACACAGTTTTCCTTTGAAATAGAGGGAAATTAGCACAGCATTCGGAAAATAGCTTAAATCTAAGGATATGCATGGGTAAAATCTTAAAAAGAGATTTCAATCAAATTTCTAAGTTATCTTTTAACAATGTTCTTCAGCACTTTGAAATATTACACTTGTCATTAAGTATACCGGTATGTAACTATCTTTGAAAATCTTATTTGTCTTGTATTTTACAAATATTTATAAACAGCTGATAGCATCGAAATTACTGAAGAGTCTTACAAAAGAAAAAGAAATAAAGACTTATTTCTAATAAATATCATACGTTTAAGTTTTAATAAACCATACGTTTAAGGTTTCAAATACTTTGATTGGATACAAAACATATACTTAAGAACTACACGATAATTTAGAAATTTTAGCAAAGTTCAACATATATTTTACATAAAATTATATTTATAGAAAGATTAGAACAAGTTCTAGGAAAAATGCCACACCAAGCAAGTCCACCTCATGCAAATCAACACGTAAGGTTGATAATGAATGTAGGTTATCGATCCACGATACGTGTGGTGTTCAAGAAATTGTTGATTTCATTAATCGATATAACTGACATTACTAGGAGAAATGTATCTCAAAGTAACGGTGAAGAAAATGTGAAACAATAGTCATTCGAATCATGATCCATATCTTCTGTGTAACATCATAGATACTGACCGTACCTTCAAATGCTGGAATTTTGTTTGGTCCATCGTATTTGGCTGGGACAATACCCGCGATCTCATTTACAGGAAACAACACAACCTGACTTCGCACATTCCGTAACTGATTGGTTGAACATTGGAAATATAACAAGAACCACACAGGTATACTGTTAGAAGTCCATATTTTATACTATCACTAAGGATGATTGGAGGAACGAACTTAGAACGTTAACATTATCATCCCACAAACTATATCTGAGAAAGCAGATAGATGAGGCGATGCTTACATAGAATTTTAAGAAAGAAAGATGTCCATATTCTATCGATTTTCATCCATATTCCCATACCAGAAGATATGCATATACAGGGTGTCCGGAATGGAACTAACGGTTTTTAAAAGTGTATAGTTTTAATATGGTCAGAGATACAGAAGGAAAAAAAAGAGTCATATTGAAGGAAAACTCAAAAAGTTTTGTTTAGCAAATTTTCATAGTTGAACAACTACCAGCGACGGCGTTAGTATCGCCAATAAACAGAAATGGCGTCGGCACTCGAAAAGGTGCAATGCGTGTGGTAGTTTGCAGCAGAGATGTTCACCCTCGCGAGGGTGGCCCTCTCGAGGGCATCCTCACCCTCAAGTTCTCTCGCCCACAGTGACGCGAGGGCGAGGACAAGTTTTGGCCGCGAGGGCGAGGGTGCGCGAGGGCGAGGACAAGCTTCGATGGCGAGGGTGAGGGTGCGCGAGGGCGAGGAAAAGCTTCGACGCAGAGGGTGAGGGTGCGCGAGGGCGATGACAAGTTCCGGCAGCGAGGGCGAGGGTGGGCGAGGACAAGCTTCGATGGCGAGGGTGCGCGAGGACGAGGAAAAGCTTCGACGAAGAGGGCGAGGGTGCGCGAGGGCAAGGATAAGTTTCGGCAGCGAGGGTGAGGATGCGCGAGGGCGAGGACAAGCTTCGATGGCGGGGGTGAGGTTGCGCGAGGGCGAGGAAATGCTTCGACGAAGAGGGCGAGGGTGAACGAGGGTGAGGGCCAAGTGTTACTGCGGGAGCGAGGGTGCACGATGGCTAGAGACAACTTCCTTCAGGAGAACGAGGCCACGCGAGGGAGGAGGACAAGCTTCCTTAAAAGCAACTGTTTTGGAGTTTGCTGTTTGACCTCTTTTGGAGAGAGGCAAAATTTAAAATATCATCTGCCATGTCCCCTAGATGAAAAGTTAGTGTCATAGCAAGGTTATACATTAATCGTATTTTTCCTTTCAATTAATTGCAGTAGACAATTTCTCGTGTGTACGTACATAATTATTAAAAATAATAATGCAAATAAGAATAATATTTGATTTTTCCCATGAAAGTTTCCGGGTAGGAATAGCGCTACATTAAGAAGTAAGTGTGCCTCATTGTTGCCCTCCCTGTGCTGGAGACATTTTAGATAAGAAGTGTTTACTACACTGTCATGTTTAAAGTGTGTTGGTAGACAGACAGACAGTCACTCACGTCATTCAGCAGTAAATGACAAGAGCGCTGATATCTGAACAAACACAATCAATGAGAGAACCATCAGAATGCAATAGATCAGATGGAAAAAGACTTGATGGAATGACTTTGGTTCATAGATGGCCATTTTGCTCTGGACTCTCTCGGACTCGGGCTCATTTTTTTTCAACTGGGCTCTCGCTCATTTATTCCTTTGGGAATCGTGCTCGGGCTCACTTCCCTCAGTTGGACTCGCGCTGACTTATTTCATTGGCGCTCGGAGTAGCGCTTAATTATTGAACCCGAGAACGGTTGAGCGCGAATGCCGAGCTAGCGAGCGTTGGGCTCATGAGTTTCGATGCCCATGAAATGGGCTGATTAATAACATACATCCTCCTCCAATGTCCACCACTGATGAAGTTGTTACAATTAATCGGAATTTTTAACTTTTCATAGTTTTGTGACAGCCCAAACTATTATCTGAACCGATATTTGTTAAAATGTCAGTCACTATTGTATCGATTTTCATTGTTTCTGCTTTTATAATCTACGTGGGTAGAGCTATCATTTAGTTACAAAATAAATAATATGTTTTTTCTTGTCCTTAAATATCTGACACGTTAATACTGAAATTTTGTTAAAAGAACTGCTTTAACAAAATAAATTTAATAAGTTCCACAAGACATAAGTTGTTTATGCAGCCGAAATTTGCAACTGTTGACTGATTGCCGTTTAGCGTCCTCTTTCGTCGGCGAGGCTATATGAGAAGTGGACCTATAGGTTTAACGCGGAATTCGATCCACTGTCGTTCAATGTTCTCCCACTCGGAATTGTCCCCAGGATCCCATGCACCAAAGGTTCGCGTGCAAGCCAGTGAGATAGGATTTGTATGTTGTGTTGTTCAATGATTTTTATTAGAAATAAAATACGTTACAGGATGATATACTGGTTGTAAATATTATAGTGCAAGTATTGAACGATTGTGTGGTAAAAGGAGAAATATAAATTTGGACAAATTAAAAAAAAGGCCTGAAAAAACTGTAGGATATATGAAACATATAAAACTTAGGAAAAGCCACTTCAGCAAAACGAGCAGGATTTTGTTGTGGGTAAACAGTTTAATCATATTATTATTAATTTCGCACAAATGTGCCACACATCATAGCATGGGCGGCGATTAGGAGGGCAAAGGGGGACAGTAACCCCCCACTCTTTTGAAATGACCCATTAATGTCGCTATATAGTTTCATTTGGAAATATAAAGTTTTTGTATGTATTAAGGTTCATAGAATGAAAATGGTGCCATAAAATATTTGACGTTCCGTGAGTACGTATTAGTTGTCTTCCCGTGCAGTTAAGAAAGCTACAGGAGTTGCGTTTTAATAGCCACGAAAAATGGCTCAAAAATTAACCTATCCGAGTGTACTTTCATATTCATTTCTTCTTACAAGGGCTCGGTATGTTAGTCAGCCGCTTTGGAACTAATTGATATAACATTTCCCAGAAAAAGAAGTCCTTCATAAGCAGTGTTTCTTTCAGAAACAATGTTCTGGGGGGGGGGGACACTTAGTATCCCGAGGCGTTACTGCAGGTATTATTCTATTCATTATTATATTATAGACGTATTATTTTGGTCTCCTTCGGGGGAAGCCTCTCAGAGCTTCGGGGGGCAGTACCCCCCAAAAAAAAACATGTCTGGAAAAAACACTCTTCACAACTTATTCTGTAATTGCACAAAAATCGACAGTTCTTGAAATGTCTTTTCTTCTTTCTAATAGTAAGGAATATTTGATTTGATTTTTTTAAATATCCCTTCAGCAGTGAGACTATATGAGACGTGAACCTACCGATTAACGTAGAATACGAACCACGTGAGCTCCCGCCAGGAATCGAACCCGGGTCTCCCACGTCAAAGTTGCGGCATTGTTTTGCAGTGTAATATACGAGTTCAGGGGTGTACATATACAATTTTGTATATACAATTAAATTTAGTAAATTCAACATAATTCTAGGTTTTAGGATTATTTGGGATAACTGGAGTGTGGAGTGATTCTAAGTATTGTTGAAATGAAATGAAATGAAATCTTTAAGTTTAACGTCCCATGGTTATGCCGGTTAGGCTAAAGGAGACGGTGATGATAAGAAATGAGTGAAGTGGTGGAATGAATAAAGTGGGAGGAAACGGGAGAACCCCGAGAAAACCCACGAGCACGGCGGCGTTTGTCCACCACAAAGTCCACACGGCGCGAGCTGGGATCGAACCAGGGATTTTAACATTGTTAAGGTAGGACAAATTTATCTCTATTAATGGTGCATATTAACAATATTTGAGCATCGAAATTAACCTTACAAGCACATTGACACATTTCAGTTTATATTTTAAAATACCAATTAACTTAGATTCACATTCAAATCAATGAAGTCATTCATGTTATAGGTTAGACTGGGTATATATTTCCGAGTGATAATTCAACAATAGTGTTCTGAAGTATTTTATTTGTTTGCTGACGGAGTTTCAAAATAAGGCTCTTTAGATATTTCCCTTTGAATTTGTTCAAATTCCTCAGTTACGCTATATACATCAGGGATGGCCAACGTGTTGACTGTCAAATTCTGACAGATAGTCCGCGGCAGTCACTCTACCGCCACTCATCAAACCTTGATTTCACCCTCACCCTCATGAGAGCCGCCCTTGTGTGGCTGAATACTTATGCTTGCATCGTAGTTCAAAGAACATTTTGAAGTAAAGGCATTGGATACTGTTGATAAATGATGTAAACGACACAATCGACCGAGATCTCCATTGTAACAGTTGTTCCATTTTAGGTATTCCACAATAAGTTATACGATGATATGTTTAGTTTCCTTTCTTTAGGACGTATGTTAAGCAAGGGCGGATCCAGGACGGACTTCTGGTGGGGGTGGTGGGTTGTAATACTGCTACTTAGAGCTACTTTTAAGAGCTCCAAACTCTGGGATGCGTTTTATTTGTATATATAAAATAAAGAAGTTTCCTCTTCTGGGGGGAGCGATCGCCCCGATCGCCCCCCCTGGATCCGCCACTGACGATAAGGAAATAATTCAACAAATAGATTGAATAATTGATGCTCTGATCCTCACGAAGGAGGCCCTCTCGAGGCCTCCTCACCCTCAATGATATGAGGGCGAGGGTGCGCGAGGGCGAGGAAAACTTTTGAGCACGAAGGCGAGGGCGAGCGAGGATAATGGACAACTCCTATCGCGAGGGCGAGGACAAGCTTCGATGGCGAGAGTGAGGGTGCGCGAGGGCGAGGAAAAGCTTCGACGAAAAGGGCGAGGGTGTGCGAGGGCGAGGAGAAGCTTCGACAGCGAGGGTGAGGGTGCGCGAGGGCGAGGACAAGCTTCGATGGCGAGGGTGAGGGTGAGCGAGGGTGAGGACAAGCTTCGATGGCGAGGGTGAGGGTGCGCGAGAGCGAGGACAAGTTTTGGCCGCGAGGGTGCGCGAGGGCAAGTTTCGACAGCGAGGGTGAGGGCGCGCGAGGGCGATGGACAATTCCATTCGCGAGGGCGAGGGTGAACGAGGGCGAGGGCCAACTGCTACTGCGAGGGCGAGGGTGAGTGAGGTCGAAGTAAAATGAACATCTATGGTTTGCAGAGACAAAACGTGTTGTTCAAGTTCAACGAAACTTTCAACATGTTTACCACAAAGATCCTCCATCACGCAACAGTATCCAGGCGTGGAAGGATCAATTTTTATCAACGAGGAGTGTAGTGAAACAACACAGCGGTGGTAAATCGTGTGTCAGAAGAAAATGTAGAAGCAATAAGAGTGTGTTTCTCACGTAGCCCGAGAAAGTCAATTCGTGCAGCGAGCAGGCAATTGGTAATTCTAAAGTCAACAGTGCACGATGTGGTACACAAACGACTACGTTTGCGCGCGTATAAGGTGCAATTGTTGCAAGAAATTAAACCCAACGATAAGCCACAGAGAGCAGCATTTGCTACTGAAATTCTGGACAGGATTGATTATGACCATAATTTCCTATTGAACGTTGTTTTCTCTGATGAGGCAACTTTTCTCTTGTCTGACTGTGTTAACATACACAATGTTAGGATATGGGGATCTGAGAATCCGCATGCGTACATAGAACATTCTAGAGACAGTCCCAAATTGAATGTTCGGTGTGCTTTAACACATAATGCAGTTATAGGCCCCTCATTTTTCATAGAGCAAACCATAACAGAAAATGTGTTCTGAGATATGCTCCAACACACTGCTGTTCCCCAGTTACAACATTTGCAACCTCAAGTGATATTCAAATTGGATGGTACCCCGCCAAATTGGAGCCTACAAGTGAGGGAGTACCTTGATACTGAATCTCCTGGCCGTTGGATAGGTCGTGATGGGCCAATTAGGTGGCCTCCACGCTCTCCTGATGTTACTCCCCTGGACTTCTTCCTGTAGGGGTATGTGAAAGACCTTGTGCATTCTGGTGAAAAGATGCGTAACCTTGATGAATTGAAGAACCGTATTAGGAATGCGATTGCATCAGTAACACCTTAGATGTTACAGAATACGTGGAGAGAGATTGAGTTCAGGCTAGATATTGTAAGAGTTACAAATGGAGCTCTCGTGGAGTTACACTGAGTAAAAATGACTTGTAAGAAAGATCAAATAAACTTTTTGAGCTCTCCTTTAAAATGCGTGTTTTTTTTTTCTTCTGTATCTCTGACCATATTAAAACTATACACTTTTAAAAACCGTCAGTCCCATTCCGGATACCCTGTATTTTACAATTATCTTTGCATTAGTTATACAAGTCACAGCAAATTCTCAATCCCCACCCTTAATAACTTTGTTCACGAAAGTACAGAAACCCTTAATATGTTATACTTTTCTATGTTCTGCATTACTTTGTACATAATATTGTTACATTTTGTTTAAGTCAAATTAAAATTTTGTTTTAGTGCCACTTTCAGATATACATTAAGTCTTCCGAGTTCTCCTTCTTCGAATACTGAATAAGATATAAATCAAGAAATAGGTAACATTTTTGATGTACTGAAATACTGATATAGAACTTTATTTGAAATGTCATGAAAACAAAATAAAATTTCTTCTACATCATTTGGCTTGTGTATAGCCCGCTCCCCCCAGTTCTTTGTCACCGGAACTGGAAGAGTCACTACTACTACTACTACTACTACTGCTACTACTACTACTACTACCACTACTACTATTACTACTACTACTACTACTACTGCTGCTACTACTACTACTACTACTACTGCTGCTACTACTACTACTACTGCTGCTGCTACTACTACTACTACTTATATCGAGAACAGAACCCAACCAACCCCTGCGGGGCTTCTAACCCGTTCCTACTACTACTACTATTGCTACTAACTACCACTACTACTACTACTACTACTACTTATACTAAAAGTATATTCTAAAAGTATATAGGATTGAGTATAGCCCGCTCCCCCCAGTGATTTTTAACGAATCGTAGTGATTCTAACGATTCATATTAGTTCATAATGAATCGGAATTGCATGTTATAAAGATTTAAGATGTAAACCTTGTGGTAAGGAGGCTTTAGTATAAGTAGTAGTAGCGGTAGTAGTAGTAGTAGTAGTAGTAGTAGTAGTAGTAGTAGTAGTAGTAGTAGTAGTAGTAGTAGTAGTGGTGGTAGTAGTAGCAGTAGTAGAAGTAGTAGTGGGGGTAGTTAGTAGCAGCAGTAGTAGTGGTGGTAGTAGTAGCAGTAATAGAAGTAGTAGTGGGGGTAGTTAGTAGCAATACTAGTAGTAGTAATAGTAGTAGGAACAGGTTAGAAGCCCCGCAGGGGTTGGTTGGGTTCTGTTCTCGATATAAGTAGTAGTAGTAGTCGGAGTAGTAGTAATAGTAGTAGGAGTAGTAGTAGTAGTAATAGTAGTAGTAATAAAGCAGTAGTAGTAGTAGTAGTAATAGCAGTAGTAGTAGTAGTAGTGACTCTTCCAGTTCCGGTGGAGCTCATCCGTGACTAAGCGGTTAGCGTACGCGCCTTCGGCGCGGGAGACCCGGGTTCGATTCCCGGCGGGAGCTCATGTGGTTCGGATTCCACGTTAATCAGTAGGTCCACGTCTCATATAGCCTCGCTGCTGAACGGGACGTTAAACTCAAAATCAACTCAACTCTTCCAGTTCCGGTGACAAAGAACTGGGGGGAGCGGGCTATACACAAGCCAGTATATATACTAAAAGTATATATATTATAGTAAAAGTATCTTCCTTACCACAAGATTTACATCTTAAATCTTTATAACATGCGATTCCGATTCATTATGAACTAGTATGAATCGTTAGAATCACTATGATTCGTTAAAAATCACTGGGGGGAGCGGGCTATACTCAATCCCATCATTTATTTAAAATAATACATAGTAAGCTTAGTAATTTTATTTTAGATATTAAGAACCTAAATGATTTAATAACATATGGGACAAAAAAAATGTAAAATTTCTACATTTTCTAACTCAAAAATCCTAGATTTATTTCGTTTTCCTTAGTAATTTTTCAGTTAATAATATTAATATACAGACCTACATTGAACTCTGTATTTAAGAAGAAAAGATTAGTACTCACTGAAAGCATTTTTCTGCTGTTGCATCCTGAAATACCAAAAAAAATCAGTTAATATAAGTGAACTATAATTTTTATCAATGTGATAACTATAGATATGACTCAACAATTAATATATTTTGTCATTTTTTCAATCTTATTTTCTGTCATTTTAAATTCAGTTTCACAGTTCCGACAATAAGAATGACACCAAAATGTCAGTAAAATGAATTTAAAATTAAACAATACACTGATGAAAAGCCAATCATTATTTTAGTAAGGTAATTCAGAGAAAGCAACATAAATCAATCTGTTTTACATAAACCATCTATGGTGAATCAGTATATATATATATATATATATATATATATATATATATATATATATATATATATATATATAGTATTTATTTATTTCTAGCTTTCCGGGACTATTCCACAGGAAAATTACCAAAAGTGAATATTTATAAATTTTAAGGGCTCTAAAGCGGCGGTGAGGAAATTCCCTATGTTATTTAAATGGTCTTTTTTTTTTTTTTTTTTTTTGGTTTTACCTATAATCTCATATTTTAGGTACTTGGATTAGAATAGAAACTTGAGATTCAGTATGCTTGTACATTTCTGGTAGCGTCACCTAAGTAAATCACAAAAATATTTTTAAAATCTAACTGTAAAATGGTTTTATGGGGAACTGAAAAATCTTCTCCATGTTATTTATATGGGGCATCTTTTACACCCGAAAATTATTGGGCACTTCCTGTAGGACTACAATGATTAAATTTGACATGATTGTAGTTTTTTCGAGACTTATAGACAGAAAAATTGCCAAAAGTGAATATTTTGGCAAGAATGGTTTAAAGGGGTGATAAAGAAACTCCCTGTGTTATTTAAATTGGCTTTTTTTTTTTACCTATAATCTCATATTTCAAGTACTTGGAATTGGAATAGAAACTTGAAATTCGGTATGCTTGTACATTTTCGTTAGTGATACCTAAGCAAATCAGTAAAAATTAAAATTTCCAACCGTAAAGTGGTTTTATGGGGGACTGGAAAATCTTTCCCATGTTAATTATATGGGACATCTTCTACACCCTAAAAATGTTTAGACACCTCTGGCAGGATTAGAATGATGAAATTTGGCATGATTATAGCCTTCCAGGACTAACCCACAGAAAAATTGACAAAAATGAATATTTTTAGTTTTTAAGGTTCTAAAGGGAGGATGAAGAAATTTCCATGTTATTTAAATGGGCGTTTTCTTGGAATACAAAATCTTACCTTTTAGATAGCTGAAATGCGAACAGAAACTTGAAATTTGACAGAATTGAGGGTTTAAGAGATGCAAGGCCGTAGGCCGAGTAAACGCAGGGGTCAGGGGGCGAAGTCCCCCAGCTCGGCCAAATTCAGGAAATTTTAAAAGCAAATGCAGGAAATTCATTCTTGATGCAAAGGATGATACATAAGAGACGCGAGGCCGTAGGTGAGCAAAAGCGGAAATCTGGGGGCGGAGCCCCCAGCTAGCCAAACGATATAAAAGTAAATAATGCATGGAAAGAAGTTACCGTAAAAAAAAACTCGATTTTACAATTCAAAAAGAAACCTAAAGATAGTTCATATCGTGATTTTACTTTATAATAAAACATTTTATATCGTAGTCATTTGCAAATTTTAATATTTCTTTAATTTATAGTCTGGACGAAAGATAATTCTCCTAAAATTCACTGAGATAGAAAGGAATGCTTTAATGTAGTATATATTCGATAAAGTTATATATGTTATTACTATGTATATTATATGAGCGTGTAAAATAATCTTATGTCTAATTTACATTATTAATTTCAACAAGTAGACAGAGCAGAGAGAGAGAGAGGGGGGGGAGTCAGATTTTAATTCGAAACATTTGAAACTATTTTTTACCGCAAACAGCAACATGTTTAGAATATTCAGACATACAAAGAGAACTTAATAGGAAAGATTACTGTTTTATTAAAAATTCTTGAACTACCTACATCATAATCCCCATAGCCACGAGTGACTAACGTGCTAGCTTTGGTTTGCGTGTTTCGAGATGAAAAATCTGATTGAACTATAATGCCTCAGTCTCAGATAAGAAAATAGTTGTACTTCAAAATCTTTGAAATGAAATCTTTGAGTTTTACATCCACGGTTATGTCGGCAAGGCTAAAGGAGACGGCGATGATGAGAAATGAATGAAATGGAGGTATGAAGAAAGTGGGAGGAAACGAGGAATCCCGAGGAAACCCACGTACACGGTGTCTGTCCACCACAAAGTTCACTTGGCGGGGGCTGGGATCGAACCCGAGACCCGAAGCACCAGAGGTAAGCGCTCTACCACTGAGCCACTGCGGCCCCCTAGTTGTACTTCAGTCAAATCACAGTTCTAATACTGTAAATAAGCAAAGATTTAAGATTCTCTGTGACAAAAACACATTTTCAGAATTTTCAAAGAAACAATTTTATTTAAAATACAATTAATAATGCATCATTAGAAACCCTTTCACAAATTGATGTCTTTTAAAACACTTGTTAAAGCATATAAAAATATACTGTACTTACAAATCAGTTTAGTACCTTTGTTTTATGGCTGTATTTGTAGTACCTTGTTAAAACGTTTGTCTTCAAACTGTCAAATATAAATCGCAGTACCGTAAATTGTGTAATCTGCTGTCACAAAAAAGTATCCTATTTTTCGATCGATATAAGGAAGAGATACTACAGGTACTATTTTTCGATCGGTATGGAAAAACAATATTTCTCCATATTATTTTACCATAAATTATTAATTGTCAACAAACTTCGTTACTTTTAAATGATTGAAGCGAGATAATTTTACTATGATGTTTTAAAAGCTGGTCATTTGGGGGGGGGGGCAGGAAACCATTTGGGGGGCCTGGCCCCGATGAGCCCCCCTTGGCTACACCCCTGATATAGTTAAAAATGAAATGCACTTAGATATTTTCAAATAATGATCATTGTTATTTTAAACCATGATAGCAAATAATACTGTATTTAGAATATTTTTTTCAATATTATATTTATGTTTAGGGGACATGCGACCTAAAGGATGAAGTGTGCGATAGAGCGAGTATCATTCACTTACTTTAATAATATTAATAATACTATTAAAAATAGTATTAAAATACCATTACGTAGTAATAGTAATACGTTTCTAAAACTGCCATAACGCCCTCTGTTATAGCATTACATGGATTCAAATAAAATAATAATAAAATAATCGAGCGATACGCCACTACGAATCTCGTACTAACACTCGTTAATCAAACACTTACTACCAAAATTTGCACCACATTTTAGAACATATTCCCTTCTTAAATGCTTGAAGATACTTACGCGTCCACAATCACTAAATGGCACTGGTCCTTTACCACACCAAATCACAAAGAATAAAGAAAAGGCGACAAAGATAGGATAATAAAGGGCAAGTAGAACAGATGCTAAAACTTGTGCGTAGCCCACACCTAAAAATAAATCAATTAAAAAAGATTAAATCATTAATAAATACAGGAATTTCATATAAGAGTAATCCTAATAAACTAATTGTATATGTGTGTATCATGTTACCTTGCTTATACTTAATATTGTTTTTATCATGTGTACTTGAAAATTAAATACACTTTAGTATCATTTATGTACACATAATTTATTACTGTCCTTACTACAAAGCCATAACTAACGAGAGACCATTAGTGATATAATTCAATGCAATAATGTAAACTAAAATGTATACGATTTCAATTCATTAGCACCAGCATCCTGTAGCATATCAATAAATTTGATAGTTATCGTATTCGTTGGCGGTTGGTGACCTACAAATATTTACTCAGAAATTTAATGATTTCCTAATTCAATCTAGCTTAACTAAATCTAAATTAGTTTAACGAAACCCATCTCAACCCAATCTTAACTAACTTCAAAAATATTGGCAAGTCAACAATTAACAAGCTGAACTCCTTTGTATACAAAATAACTAAACTTTCGTTAAGTAATAAACTAAGAAACGAGTAAATAGGTCACAAGTCACAACATACTTTTTAGTGCTTCTGAAACTACTTGAGTTGACTATAATATTTCACTATAATGATTCACCTTTGAAAGTCGTAACAAGATGAATTTTACAATCCATCTTTCTAATCAATGTTTCTTAAGCTTTTCATCTTCCAATTCATAATTTTGTATTTAGAATGTTTAGACAAAAGTTAAATATACCGTGCTAATGAGGACGCTGGGAATCTTTTCATGGGACGCTTTCTTAATCTGCCGACTGATTAAGTACAAAATATTTGTTGTTCGTGTATATTTTCGTATGAGCCATAACATGTAGATCCTTTTAAGCAAAATGCGTTTAATGTGAAGAATATATGTTGTGCTTCAAATGCAGATATGGATTAGTCAATTACAGGGCGCCACAACAGCATAGGATTAAAAATTTCACATGGCTCTCATATCAGGTAATCATTCATGATTCCAGACCCTTCTAGGATACACTATACCTGAAGGTCGTTACCGGATCAATCCATCCGAAACAGTAAAATAAGTATTCCTCAAGTAGTTTCAGAAGCGATTTAGGAAAAGAGAAGGAGCACCTGCCCCCCTACGTTCGATACATATAATACGTGAAAATAAATAATAAAAGGCGAAACTAATTATATCAGTGGAGAACCTCATTTCTCCGTGCAAAACGTGAAATGACAGTCCTGGATAATTTGGAATCAAGATCTGAAATTGTGGATAATGTCAAATAATGGGCCCGTGAATAACAGATTTGAGTGGAAACAATTTTACTTTTTTTCTTTCTTTCTTCTTTTTTTCAGTGCAAAACCTGTTACAGCCTATGTCTGAATTGATTTTGTATTAATTTTTATGTCTCCTTTGGAAATGTATGATTCGTTCCGTAAGTCTCCTACTTTTCAAACTACCTATTAAGGAATGTCCTGCTGAACTGATGCTTGCCATAAGAAATTTATAGAATTACTTTAATTTCTTACTATAATTTTTTTAAACTTTTCTGAAAAATAATCACGGTGAAAAAATACACCAACCTTTATACTTCTGAATCGAATTCTGAACTTGGAGCTTTTACTTACACTTTAATACACTAATATAAAAGTATTTATCTGTAAATATTAATCTTCCCTAACCTTCTTTACATCTGATACAAAAGACAATACTATCTTAAATGTTGTTCATGGTTATTTAAATTATTTCAATCACACCATCATTTAGAAACAAAGAAAATCAATTAAACCAAAGGTTAGTATTTGAAAGTAACTAAAAAACGTAAATACGAAACTTGATGCACTTTGAACACGAAGACATACAATGTTTTCCACTAATTAATAAATCTCATTTGTTTAATGATAATACGTTCTTTGTTTATTACATTATTTAATAACAGCAACTGACGAGATTAATATGATAGTAGCGTATTTATTTTTCCATTGTCCAAAATTATTCAATACACTCATTTCCATGTTACTAACATAAAACTCCTCAGTGGAGATAATATAAGTTGCCTTGCATGAATCTATTATTGGCTTTAACTATCCACGATAATCATCAATCGCAATGAAGTCAAATGTTTTAATTTGCCGAACATCCTTAGGATTAACTTCTAGCATTCAAATACACACAACACACAATAAAAGCTCTATCCATAGATAAATTGCAGTAATGGAATCGATTCACTTTTCATAAACAACGAATATAGACCAGTTATTCTTGTGGACGAAACATCAATTAAGAGTTGATAACAAAGCACAACTCACATGGCCATGTGACATCGATTACATGGTTATTCGCATTGAGCATATCAATTACTTAACATGACCGAATGATCAAATGGTTCGAGCAATTGTTTCCAACTCTCATGTTATAAGAAGCTAACATTGAAAAGTAAGTACAAGAACAGAGTAGTAGTGGTCCCCGTATATCTCGCCGAGTCAGCAAAAATTTTTGTGACGTCATAGGTCAAAGGTCAATGACCTGGCCCGGGGTCAATGACCTAGGGGTACTTAGGACCACCCCCTCTAAATTTTGGCAGGGGTACCTTGGCCCACCCCCTAAATTTTGGCAGGGGTACATAGGACCACCCCCCTTAAATTTTGGAAATTGCCAAATTTAAAAATTGGGTGTGGTAGCCTAGGACCATAGTATGTACCTCTATCAGTATTGGGTGTCTATGTCGTTCCCTTTTATGGGTAAAAAATTGCCAAAAATTTAAATTTCGGGGGTTTTTGACCTAATTTATCCCCTTTGATGAGGTATTATTACCCTATATAGTTATATGGGCGTATACAGGGGTCCATTCCCTTTCATAAGACATTGGTATATTAATGCACCCCTTGAAAAATTTGGGAGGGGGTACGTTGGCCCACCCCTTAAATTTTGGAAATTGCCCAATTTAAACATTTGGTATTATAGTACCGGACCCTAATATGTATCATGATAAATTTGGGTGGTCCACCTCGTTCCCTTCTAGGGGTACACAATTGCCAAAATATAAACGTAAGCAATACGTTGTACCACGTGTTTGGTTTCGACCTAAGTTATCCCTTTGATGAGGTGTTATTACCCTATATGGTTATATGGGCGTATACAGGAGTCCATTACCTTTCATAAGACATGGGAATATTAATGCACCCCTTTAAAAATTTGGGAGGGGTACCTTGGCCCACCCCTTCATTTTTAGAAATTGCCCAATTTAAACATTTGGTATTATAGTATAGGACGCTAATATGGATCACTATAAATTTGGGTGGTCCACCTCGTTCCCTTTTAGGGGTACAAAATTGCCAAAATATAAACGTAAGCAATACGTTATACCACGTGTTTTGTTTCGACCTAAGTTATCCCTTTGATGAGGTGTTATTACCCTATATGGTTATATGGGCGTATACAGGGGTCCATTACCTTTCATAAGACATGGGTATATTAATGCACCCCTTTAAAAATTTGGGAGGGGTACCTTGGCCCACCCCTTCATTTTTAGAAATTGCCCAATTTAAACATTTGGTATTATAGTATAGGACGCTAATATGGATCACTATAAATTTGGGTGGTCCACCTCGTTCCCTTTTAGGGGTACAAAATTGCCAAATTTTAGTACAACCACGTGTTTGGTTTTTAACCTAATTTATCTCCTTGGATGAGGTCCTATTACCTTATATGGTTATATGGTCATGTATAGGTGTTCATTCCCTATCATAAGACATAGGTACATTGGTGCACCCCTTTAAATTTTTAGGAGGGGTACCCTGGCCCACCCCCCTTCAATTTCAGAAATTCTCCAATTTAAGCATTTGGTATTATAGTACAGGACCTCATTATGTATCATGATAAATTTGGATGGTCCATCTCGTTCCCTTTCATGGGTACGAAATTGCCAAATTTAGGTACAACCACGTGTTTGGTTTTTGATTTAATTTATTCCCTTGGATGAGGTCCTATTACCTTATATGGTTATATGGTCATGTATAGGGGTCCATTTCCTATCATAAGACATAGGTACATTTTTGCACACCTTTAAATTTTTGGGAGAGGTACCTTCGCCCACCCCTTTAATTTTGGAAATTGTTCAATTTAAACATTTGGTATTACAGTATAGGACCCTAATATGGATCACTATAAATTTGGGTGGTCCACCTCGTTCCCTTTTTAGGGGTACAAAATTGCCAAAATATAAACGTAAGCAATACGTTGTACCACGTGTTTGGTTTTTGACCTAATTTATCTCCTTGGATGAGGTCCTATTACCTTATATGGTTATATTGTAATGTATAGGTGTTCATTTCCTATCATAAGACATAGGTACATTGGTGCATCCCTTTCAATTTTAGGAGAGGTACGTACCTTGGCCCGCCCCTTAAATTTTGGAATTTTTTTGATTTAAGCATTCGGTATTATAGTACAGGACCTTAATATGTATCATGATAAATTTGGATGGTCCACATCGTCCACTTTTATGGGTACGAAATTGCCAAAATATAAACGTAAGCAATACGTTGTACCACGTGCTTGACATTTTGACCCAATTTATCTTTTGGATGAGGTCCTATTACCTTATATGTTTATATGGTTATGTATAGGGGTCTATTCCCTATCATAAGACATAGGTACATTTGTGCACCCCTTTAAAATTTGTTAGGGGTACCTTGGCCCATCCCTTAAATTTTAGAAATTGCTCATTTTATATATTTGGTATTATAGTACTGGACCCTAACATGTATTATGATAAATTTGGGTGGTTTACCTCGTTTCTCTTTCATGCGTACATGTTATATGGGTATGTACAGAGGTTTATTACCTTTATATGTTTATGTTCCCTTTTAAATTTGGGGAATTATCAAATAACAAAATTCGGTAAACCTTTTTCTAGGACCCATTGTAGATGTTGGTGTTCCTCTTATGGCCAAATATTCAAAATTTAAAGGTTATTGACCGGCTTTATTATTGAATAAGTACAGGATTTATTACTTTTTCATAACACACAGGTGTATTTGTGTACCAATCTTAAATTTTGGGAGGGGTACATTTCTTATTGTCATATCAATAATTGGTAATGGTTCTTAAAATTGGATAGTATCTCATTCATTGGGTAAATCATTGTCAAATATGAGTATGATCACGTGATCAGTTATTAACCTATGATGGAATTAGGAGTCCAGGACATTGGTACATTGAAACTTTGTAGGATAATTTGAGAATTGCGTCATTGGTTTTGATTATTCCCGCCAAATATAAACGTAAGCAAGACGTTGTACCACGTGATTGTCCTTGATGAGGTAGTGTACAGGGATTCATTTCCTTTGTTGTGGTACTTCTTAAGTTTGAGTACACACACACTTCTAGAAAACAGTTGGTTCTACTCAGGTAAACAATTGACGGACATTATTGACATTATTGAACATATTAACTCTAAGACTTAGGTATATCAAGAGAAGTATTCTTTAAATTTGGGAATGGTGATAAACAGAATTTTAACATAAGGTGCGAAATTTGAAACAATACATTGAACTTTAGTCACAGCTCATAGTCTAAGATCATTGGTGGTGATTGATTTGAAATCTGATAGCTAACCTTATTGAATCTTATGACTCATAGACGAAAGGCAATACATGCTACAACACTGGCAAAGTTATTGTTAATGCAATTTGATTGGTTGATCACTATCTTTCCTGCAATCTGATTGGTTGATCACTATCTTTCGTGCAATCTGATTGGTTGATGATTTTCAAATCTTTGCTGTATTCAGTTTTAAGTTTTGTTTAACATTTAAAAATCTTGGTTTCGTTCAACATTTTGCACTCACTGATAAATATGATCAAAACCGTTTATTTGTTAATCGAATAGTTAAAACCGGATAAAGTTTGACGGTTAACCGTGAAACGTAAAATTTTTTTAGTTTGAAATTTTTTTGCTTGAAATTTTTTGTTTGAAAATTTTTTCGTTTCCAAATTTTTTTGTTTCAAAATTTTGTTTGAGATTTTTTCGTTTGAAATTTTTGTTTGAAATTTTTTTCGTTTGAAATTTTTGTTTGAAAAATTTTTGTTCGAAAATTTTGTTTAAAATTTTTTGTTTAAAATTTTTCGTTTCCAAATTTTTTTGTTTGAAATTTTTTTCGTTTCAAAATTTTGTTTGAAATTTTTTTTCGCTTCAAAATTTTGTTTGAATTTTTTCGTTTGAAATTTTTTGTTTGAATTTTTTTTCGTTTCAAAATTTTGTTTCAAAGATTTTTGTTTGAAATTTTTGTTTCAAAGTTTGAGTTGACATTTTTAAAAGTTTGTGCACTTATTAGTAAAGAACTGGAACTGTTTAGAACAAAAACATCTGGCAACGTTGTGGTGCAATAGTACACGTCAGAACCTGGGGTTGTACTTGAAATGAAAAAACACAATTCATTGAAATGGATCATTTTATTACACTCCACATACATCCATACCAGATAGTGGTTCTGGATATTGTCGATACAATGTATTTTGAACTTCTTGCACTAGTTTGTCTTTAGCATATAATTTTAATTCCAGTTGAAGTCTTTTAAGGTCTAATGCAATATCAATTGGTGGAAACTCAATGTCCATTTGATCACAAATAAACTGTTTATCAATACAGGTATGCACCCACGAACGATGTTGACAACCATCACAATATCTAGATACATGTTGTACAATATGCATAACACATTTTTCAAAATAGTACTTTTTCAGGAATATACTAGTTTTGTTGCACACTTCCACTGCATGTTTAACACACTGAAATACGCTGATGAATTTGTTCCATTCCTTTTGTGTTAGATACACCATGTTGCGAGGGACATGGAATGTACTCTTTTTACGTAACAGCACCATCTTCTCTTCGAGGACTGTACGCAGCACCACTTCATGATTTGAGCCTAATGATTTGACTATGGTCACATTTAGCTCATCATGAAAATAATCGTTCATTTGGTCGATTCGTGCCATTCTTCACAGGTCAGTTGTACACCAAATTGTTCTGCTTTGCCCAATCGAATCACAGGTTCAAATGTTCTAGCACTGATACCAATCATCACATGTTTTGTTTGAAATATATTTATTGGATAATAGCTTGCGAAGATGAACTCTTTATCGTTAGAAGTACACATCTTTCCTCCTGAAAAGCACTTGCTCAAATGATTTCGTGGGATGACACTGTATTTGCTGGTTTATAGTTATTGCTGACGTCATTGGTAAGGAATGTGCTGACGTTTGAATTCATGATTTCATCACAGTTGCTGACGTCATGCCGACCAACCAAATTCATACAACTATGTCTGATGTGCTGATGTTTGAATTCATGATTTCATCACAATGGCTGACGAATCTGGCTGTGTACTAAATTCAAATTGATGACTTCGACCCAAGAATCCTTTGTAACATAAAGATACAGATCCAGTATTTAAGAAACGCAGCAGTTCTTCTTGTTTTGATGCTTCCATGGGTAAATATCTTGCTGGTAAAATTATATTCTTATCATTTTCAAGCTTCACTACGATTCTTAATCCAAACTTTGTAGGGATCATTTGGCTAGCTAAGATTCTATAAGGTACATTCTGTTGTAAATCAGTAATCTTGGTAAATGATTTCATCACATCACGTGTGTTTAGAAACTGCAGACAAGTAGCCATGATGACGTTATCATGAATACTAACTCGAACGATACTTATATATGATGCAAAACTGATGACGTTGCATGATCATGTTCTGACGTGTACTATTGCACCACAACGTTGCCAGATGTTTTTGTTCTAAACAGTTCCAGTTCTTTACTAATAAGTGCACAAACTTTTAAAAATGTCAATTCAAACTTTGAAACAAAAATTTCAAACAAAAATCTTTGAAACAAAATTTTGAAACGAAAAAGAATTCAAACAAAAAATTTCAAACGAAAAAAATTCAAACAAAATTTTGAAGCGAAAAAAAATTTCAAACAAAATTTTGAAACGAAAAAAATTTCAAACAAAAAAATTTGGAAACGAAAAATTTTAAACAAAAAATTTTAAACAAAATTTTCGAACAAAAATTTTTCAAACAAAAATTTCAAACGAAAAAAATTTCAAACAAAAATTTCAAACGAAAAAATCTCAAACAAAATTTTGAAACAAAAAAATTTGGAAACGAAAAAATTTTCAAACAAAAAATTTCAAGCAAAAAAATTTCAAACTAAAAAAATTTTACGTTTCACGGTTAACCGTCAAACTTTATCCGGTTTTAACTATTCGATTAACAAATAAACGGTTTTGATCATATTTATCAGTGAGTGCAAAATGTTGAACGAAACCAAGATTTTTAAATGTTAAACAAAACTTAAAACTGAATACAGCAAAGATTTGAAAATCATCAACCAATCAGATTGCACGAAAGATAGTGATCAACCAATCAGATTGCAGGAAAGATAGTGATCAACCAATCAAATTGCATTAACAATAACTTTGCCAGTGTTGTAGCATGTATTGCCTTTCGTCTATGAGTTATAAGATTCAATAAGGTTAGCTATCAGATTTCAAATCAATCACCACCAATGATCTTAGACTATGAGCTGTGACTAAAGTTCAATGTATTGTTTCAAATTTCGCACCTTATGTTAAAATTCTGTTTATCACCATTCCCAAATTTAAAGAATACTTCTCTTGATATACCTAAGTCTTAGAGTTAATATGTTCAATAATGTCAATAATGTCCGTCAATTGTTTACCTGAGTAGAACCAACTGTTTTCTAGAAGTGTGTGTGTACTCAAACTTAAGAAGTACCACAACAAAGGAAATGAATCCCTGTACACTACCTCATCAAGGACAATCACGTGGTACAACGTCTTGCTTACGTTTATATTTGGCGGGAATAATCAAAACCAATGACGCAATTCTCAAATTATCCTACAAAGTTTCAATGTACCAATGTCCTGGACTCCTAATTCCATCATAGGTTAATAACTGATCACGTGATCATACTCATATTTGACAATGATTTACCCAATGAATGAGATACTATCCAATTTTAAGAACCATTACCAATTATTGATATGACAATAAGAAATGTACCCCTCCCAAAATTTAAGATTGGTACACAAATACACCTGTGTGTTATGAAAAAGTAATAAATCCTGTACTTATTCAATAATAAAGCCGGTCAATAACCTTTAAATTTTGAATATTTGGCCATAAGAGGAACACCAACATCTACAATGGGTCCTAGAAAAAGGTTTACCGAATTTTGTTATTTGATAATTCCCCAAATTTAAAAGGGAACATAAACATATAAAGGTAATAAATCTCTGTACATACCCATATAACATGTACGCATGAAAGAGAAACGAGGTAAACCACCCAAATTTATCATAATACATGTTAGGGTCCAGTACTATAATACCAAATATATAAAATGAGCAATTTCTAAAATTTAAGGGATGGGCCAAGGTACCCCTAACAAATTTTAAAGGGGTGCACAAATGTACCTATGTCTTATGATAGGGAATAGACCCCTATACATAACCATATAAACATATAAGGTAATAGGACCTCATCCAAAAGATAAATTGGGTCAAAATGTCAAGCACGTGGTACAACGTATTGCTTACGTTTATATTTTGGCAATTTCGTACCCATAAAAGTGGACGATGTGGACCATCCAAATTTATCATGATACATATTAAGGTCCTGTACTATAATACCGAATGCTTAAATCAAAAAAATTCCAAAATTTAAGGGGCGGGCCAAGGTACGTACCTCTCCTAAAATTGAAAGGGATGCACCAATGTACCTATGTCTTATGATAGGAAATGAACACCTATACATTACAATATAACCATATAAGGTAATAGGACCTCATCCAAGGAGATAAATTAGGTCAAAAACCAAACACGTGGTACAACGTATTGCTTACGTTTATATTTTGGCAATTTTGTACCCCTAAAAAGGGAACGAGGTGGACCACCCAAATTTATAGTGATCCATATTAGGGTCCTATACTGTAATACCAAATGTTTAAATTGAACAATTTCCAAAATTAAAGGGGTGGGCGAAGGTACCTCTCCCAAAAATTTAAAGGTGTGCAAAAATGTACCTATGTCTTATGATAGGAAATGGACCCCTATACATGACCATATAACCATATAAGGTAATAGGACCTCATCCAAGGGAATAAATTAAATCAAAAACCAAACACGTGGTTGTACCTAAATTTGGCAATTTCGTACCCATGAAAGGGAACGAGATGGACCATCCAAATTTATCATGATACATAATGAGGTCCTGTACTATAATACCAAATGCTTAAATTGGAGAATTTCTAAAATTGAAGGGGGGTGGGCCAGGGTACCCCTCCTAAAAATTTAAAGGGGTGCACCAATGTACCTATGTCTTATGATAGGGAATGAACACCTATACATGACCATATAACCATATAAGGTAATAGGACCTCATCCAAGGAGATAAATTAGGTTAAAAACCAAACACGTGGTTGTACTAAAATTTGGCAATTTTGTACCCCTAAAAGGGAACGAGGTGGACCACCCAAATTTATAGTGATCCATATTAGCGTCCTATACTATAATACCAAATGTTTAAATTGGGCAATTTCTAAAAATGAAGGGGTGGGCCAAGGTACCCCTCCCAAATTTTTAAAGGGGTGCATTAATATACCCATGTCTTATGAAAGGTAATGGACCCCTGTATACGCCCATATAACCATATAGGGTAATAACACCTCATCAAAGGGATAACTTAGGTCGAAACAAAACAAGTGGTATAACGTATTGCTTACGTTTATATTTTGGCAATTTTGTACCCCTAAAAGGGAACGAGGTGGACCACCCAAATTTATAGTGATCCATATTAGCGTCCTATACTATAATACCAAATGTTTAAATTGGGCAATTTCTAAAAATGAAGGGGTGGGCCAAGGTACCCCTCCCAAATTTTTAAAGGGGTGCATTAATATTCCCATGTCTTATGAAAGGTAATGGACTCCTGTATACGCCCATATAACCATATAGGGTAATAACACCTCATCAAAGGGATAACTTAGGTCGAAACCAAACACGTGGTACAACGTATTGCTTACGTTTATATTTTGGCAATTGTGTACCCCTAGAAGGGGACGAGGTGAACCACCCAAATTTATCATGATACATATTAGGGTCCGGTACTATAATACCAAATGTTTAAATTGGGCAATTTCCAAAATTTAAGGGGTGGGCCAACGTACCCCCTCCCAAATTTTTCAAGGGGTGCATTAATATACCAATGTCTTATGAAAGGGAATGGACCCCTGTATACGCCCATATAACTATATAGGGTAATAATATCTCATCAAAGGGGATAAATTAGGTCAAAAACCCCCGAAATTTAAATTTTTGGCAATTTTTTACCCATAAAAGGGAACGACATAGACACCCAATACTGATAGAGGTACATACTATGGTCCTAGGCTACCACACCCAATTTTTAAATTTGGCAATTTCCAAAATTTAAGGGGGGTGGTCCTATGTACCCCTGCCAAAATTTAGGGGGTGGGCCAAGGTACCCCTGCCAAAATTTAGAGGGGGTGGTCCTAAGTACCCCTAGGTCATTGACCCCGGGCCAGGTCATTGACCTTTGACCTATGACGTCACAAAAATTTTTGCTGACTCGGCGAGATATACGGGGACCACTACTACTAACAGCTTATGGGATGTAAAAAGATACAAAATTCATTCATTATCACCCCCCATACTATTCAAGAAATTTCAAATATTTTTAAGAACAGTTTATTAAGTTCCAATTTCCATGGAAATTAAAAATACTGTACCAGGAGTGAGAACCATGTTAAATTCATTTGAATTCGCTTATATTACCCTGACCTTACGATAATGCTACATTTTATATATATATATATATATATATATATATATATATATATATATATATATATATATATGGTTAATTCATTGCTGTGAGGTTATTATTTCTTACATTGTAATTTGTCGTATATAGTTTGAAATTAATTAATTTTTTACTAATTTATAAAATAACGTTTTAATTTAGACAAATTGAACAATAATGTACTTCTAAAGAAATAGAAATTTGGTAAAGAGTACTAATGAGGATTACAGAATAGATTGATATTTAAATAAGCATTTCTCACTCTTAAAAAGAACTGGGATACAGCTATTTGAAAACGGTTACAAGAAGTCTTAACGCGACGAAATATTTATCAGTGGAAGGTAGATTCTCAGATCCTGTAATTGCAGGAAGTAAGATCTAAGGAGAGAAGTCTGAGAACATAATAGCAGATGAAAGCTGAAGATGTGGGATATGATAGTTCCGTTATTATTATTATTATTATTATTATTATTATTATTATTATATTTATTAATTAGATTATTTGAATAACAAAGTAAATGCCAAATTATTACTGAAACAACATCTAATTAACAAATAAGTGATTGAAGTATTAAAGAAACGGTACGATGAAAATTCGAATGCCAATGTGAAAAAAAAATTAGTATATACGTGGTCTAGTACATCGAAATAACATGATTCGGTACGATGTATAAGCCATTAAAATTTATTTACAAGGTTCATATACTCAGAATTTCTGCAAAAGTGAAGCAGAGGAGGTTACAAGAATTGGTATACTCTTCCAAGACGAAGGAGCTTATGCACGTTACTACAGCCACGTATTTGTGTTTGAGTTACATGTATTTTACAGCATTAAAACAGCCAATAGTACTACGTTATTTAGAAATAAAATTTCAATAAACTGCATACACTATTTAACAACACTGTTTAAACTGGTCTTCTATGATATTTTCAAACAGCGCTATATCACAATCTACTGAGGACGAAGCATCTTCAAATCAAACTAATTGATACAACCACAATTAAAATATATGTTCTTCCTTAAACACCTATACGATTTAGGAAGTACTAAATATCAACTGGTAATATAAATAAGTTCTTGAATAGTTACACAGAAGCGCCAGAGCTGTCTTGTAAGATTTGATCATTCTACAATACGATATATACAACAGCGAGTTCCCATCTTTAGTTCGTTCTATTTTGATGTTACACATGAATCTGGAAGTAATACTAGTATATAGCCTGATCTGTCCATACTTTGCCCGAAAATTCATAAGGTTCGTGAAATAAAAGTTTTTGTACATATATATTTTTTTTTTACCAATAGTTTAACGTTTTATAATTACTATTTCACAACTTTAAGATACATTTCTATTGTACATCAGCCTTACGGGGTGTGCAAAAGTGGCAGAAAATTACTAAGGAATACGGGGATATGCACTTTGGTAGTTACGAGAAGTATATTTTGTTTATATATTGATATGTATGTTGTATGTAGTTTAAACTAAAAGTTGGTTATGACTGTTGATGGGAATGAGACATTGGCTGTTTTTGTAGTAACTTGAGTTAAGAGCACTGTTCAAGTTGTAATGGAAGTACTGTAAGACAGTTAGTGATATTAGAAATTTTGTAGTAATGTAATATGAGAATTTTAATGTAAGAAAAATTACTAGAGTTCTACATGGTGCCATTAAGCTTAACTGTGGACGTCAGTAGTTAATCTCTCAGTTGAAGGTTTGTCAGTATAATATTGCTTTGGATACATCAAACAATTTTCACAGCTCTACAGACTTATTTAGAAATCATTAATACATGTACTCTCTTTAACAAAAAGCAGACAAATACTTTAAACAACACTTATTGAGGTTATTATCCATTAAAATACCTCTGCGTAATTTTCTAATATTCACAAAATGATATATAATAAAATTCAGCGGCGGCCCGTCATAAGGGACCAATGGGTCCGGTCCTCCCATCGTTTTTGTATTAACATAGGAAAATGTATGCATCTTAAATTATTCTGCTAGTATTGTGGCTATAATTTCTCTCTGAACCAAAAACAGTAGTTTCGACTACTACTTACGCTTATGGGCACACTATTTACGCGGTCAGTACAAAATAAAGGGGAAAAAGAGCCTGAGCTCTTTCAGTGTGGACTTAGTATCGCCTTGCATTGACTCACGTGGCGAACAACGTGAAAACCCAGCTTGAATGTAGATAGCATGGGCCAAGAATCGTAGGCCCTCATCACAGGATTGCACCCGACCCATTCCGAACGAAAAGTTTTGAAGCTGCTTGTTGCCAAAATTCGCTTGCCTGTAGAGGTTGTTGATTCTGTACTTTCACTTGTTTTCTTCCTTGATTTTGCTCTCTTGCAGATAAAAATCAATCGCGTGTCCATCCCTCAGTTTAGATGTGCATTTTCTTAATGTCTTTTGTGCTATTTTTCCCCCTGTTTTCGTGTGGTTGTGCGAAAATGAATTAAGCGTATTGATAGAAAACCAATTTTCAACGATTTGTTTAAATAATAAAGTCCAGTTGAAAGAGCTAGGTCTACATGGACCCAAAATTTCAATTACACAGCAACATGGAACAAAAGTTAGAAACTTTTCGTGCAATTGGTACGAAAAGTGCAATTGGTTGACTGCTTGTGAAGAACATAAGAGACTAATTTGTTTTTACTGTTTACTGTTCAGTGGTGAAACGGTGTGGACTAAAATGGGATTTTTTGATTTGAAACACCTATCAGAAAAAAATAAGAAACACGAGTGTAGCGTTCATATTAACAATTCTCCAGCCTTAAGCATAGAAGTGCAGAGTATATGTACAGATAATTAAGTGAGTACCATTTATTATAGTAAATATTTTGTTACGTTGTTGCCCTATGATTATACTTGATGTGCTAGAATAAGTTTTTCTGACTGCAACTTCGACTCTTTTTTAGCAATTCTCTTAATAATAATAATAATAATAATAATAATAATAATAATAATAATAATAATAATAATAATATCTTAGTAGTAGTAGTAGTAACCATACAGTATTTGTCTTGAGGCTTGGTCCACCCCATCTTTTATTCCACGAGCCGCCACTGATAGAATTGCCAGTTTTCCGAAAGGTCTGTTATTATACTTCGAATCAACATCTAGCTCGTTGTTATGTAATTATCTGTTAAAAGTACCCATATTTTATTGTGTATGAATATTACTGTGAAGCATTTTAACTATTAGTTTAGGTTCAGAATCTCTTTAATTTTGTTTTTAAAAAATTGATATCGTTTCCTTAACAGTTGACTATTAAATTAAAACGTAAGTGTGATCTTTGAATTAGTTTTGTTGCATTAAAACAGAATATAGTAATAAATTTGGAGGTATAGAAGCTCAAATGTATGACATCCGAAAGAAAGGTCGTATACGAAAACTAATTTCCTTCGTTTTATTGTTATTATTTTACAGAATAGACAAAAACAGGAGAGCTGATATATCGCTTTGATTTATAAATTTAAACTTTATCGAATTGGGCTTTAAAAAGCTTTTCCACAAAAAAGCTTTTTTTTTAAAAAAAAAAAAAAAACTAAATCTATAATATCAGTTTGAATATGTATTTCTGAGGAACATACCTAAGTACAATACAATAAACTGAGTGATCAATAGTATTTCGCTCTCTTCGAGGACAAATAAGCAGTGGCGAAGCGTAAACTCACAAGTCGGGTAGGCTCAATAAACTAATATTTCCATTTAGCTTTACTACAAATATTTTGAAGTACAGTTCATATTTTCTTCTGTCTGGATTTGCAGGAGAGATGAGGGAAATTTCCTCCTCACTTGCTGTTTTCATTTCCTGCACATTTGAAAATGAAGGGACAGGAAAAGAAAATACATTCTCACTGTTAGCTGTCAAATTTCTTGGATAAGGGTTTGTTACTTACATCTCCTACTTTAAAGTAACTATAATACTGCATTTAATTAATGGATCACGAGATGATGACTTCACTAGAAATGTTAATGCTTGGAAGAAAACTTTATTTGAATCAACGCAAGATATTTAATATTGTATTCTATGCAGTGTCATATTTAAGGGGGTGACTTCAGGGCTTAAGCATTCATCGAATTTTTATCGCATTTTTTATTGTTATATATATATATATATATATATATATTGCTGAATTTTCACATTTCCAGGAATAAGGTTAGCAAAGCCCCTCCCGAAACAAGGGAAGCCCTTCGAAATACAATCGTAAACACACCACTGATTCTATGAAATTGAAAACACAACTAAAATTACACAGAAATATTATTATTTTATCTTGTACGGTAGCGTTTAGTAAATGTATACATATGTTTAATGTATCAGACATTTTACAAGCTATTATGGACCAGGCCCCATGTAGGAAAAAAAAAACTCCGAATAACTCCTGAGAGTATATACCTAAATTAAACAAGTTATCACTAATAGAAATACATAATTCTACCCAGAAACTTCTTACTCTATGTTAATGAAAATCATTTAATAACGTATTATCATTGAAAGATTACTTCAACACTAAAACTATACTACCAGAGGCGAGCCTTCGCACCTTCCTAAGAATGCGTGCAATCCCCAGCTATAATAGCTTCGCTCCTTGAGCAGCATAGCCCGTAAGCCTGTCTAGCGAGCTGGTGAGGCTCAGACTGAAGGGTCTCCACGTGTTTCCAACCTACTAGTTTTTACCGAAATGTTGAAGTATTGACTATTTTAAAGAAACCAAAGATAAAGAAAATATACGGCAGAAAACAGAGTAGGCCCGGCCTCAGAGCCTCATAGTAGGTTTCGCCACTGCAAATAAGATACTTTGATTTACAGAATATATATAACGAAAAACAAAATGGTACGGGCCTGTGTATATCCTTACGACAAATTTACATAGTGAATGAAGACAGTATATTAGTGTCTCACTTTGCCTGTTAATGATATCTATTGCAAATTTACTTCATAATTATATGTTTACCAATAAACTCGAAAAATAAGAGTAGAATCTAAAGTTGTATCCAACTTAAAAACACATATGCACGAAGTTTTTTTTAAAAATAAATAAATAAATAAAATTAAAAAAATATATATATAAAAGAGCTCACCTTTAAGTAGAGGAACACTTTCCCAAATCCTAGTGGTTCCTACTGGACAGAACTGGCCCAGCATCATTTCAAAAAATACCAATGGAATTCCAAATATGAAAGTGATAATTACGTAAATGACTAGAAATGCGCCTAGAAGAAAAAATAGATAATTAAAAGAACATTTCATTAAATAAGCATTAGATACTGTATATTTATAGGAAGATGGCAAAGCATTTGTATATTTGTACAGTTAAGCAAAATTTCAACTTGATGAATCAAATCAATATAAGGATAGCAAAACATGATGTCACGGTTTGGCCAATTTTTGATTCTCGCTCCAGTAGTTCGTCATACTTAGATCTACTGCTGGATAAAGTCAATGGCTTAATTAAATATTTCCTATTTAGCAGTATATAGTTCGTTTTCACAAGTGAACTGAAAGTAATTAAAAGTAATTCGTAATTTAATTCGTGAAGTTGAACTTATCTGTCCAAATGTGCATACCATGTTTTGCCAACCTCGTATAGATATGTGCTAGCAAAACTATTTAAAATTTTAGTTTGTAAGATGTGTATAATAAATGTAGTATTTTTTCTTACTAATTCCTAACATTATAAAGAAGAATAAATATAGTGTATTTCATATTATCGTACATAACTACTTATGAAATAGTGACTGCCATGGACGATTAGAAACGGGAAGTACATTTCCTTAGCATATTTTATTAATACGAGCATATTTAACAATATTAGCATATTTAATAATATTAGCATAATTAATAATATTAGCATAATTAATAATATTAGCATAATTAATAATATTAGCATAATTAATAATATTAGCATAATTAATAATATTAATATGTTATTCCTCATACATAACACTTTTCATGTTTTCATGATAACATTATTTTTTAATAAGCATATTTGAGAATAGTGTGTTCTTAACAAGTTTAGTGGATGGAAGTACCGTAGATCGTTGTGGAGTTTGTTTGCCGAAGTTGAGAAAGATATATTTACGTAATGAGAGAGTAATAAACTATGCTAAACAAGTGCAGGAAGAACTGGGCGAAGCAATATTAGTACAACGATGGACAGAACAGCGGTTCTCGAGGGAATTCATTTCGGTAAAAATTTAAATGATATCGCTACAAGCTAAGGGAACAAGTTTCATATAGTTATAGAAGCTGAATACAAGAATTAATAATATATTAAGTTTCTTTCCCTTAGCTCGTAGAGACATTTTAATTTTTGCTGATGTGACTGTGTCTATAATTATACCAATTTCGTGCTTATCTTTAAAAACTTCATTTACCTTGATGATGTTCAAATGTTTCATTTTTAAAAGCTACAAATTGTCAGAATTGTAAAAAATAAATAAAAAATAATAAATATTTCAAATCTCTATTGACAAACAAAATATGTTCAGAAGAAGACATTGAACGCCATACAACAAAATTGGGAAATTGTTGCGGCCTCGGCGATGGTAGACCAAATACCGTCAAATGTGAGATCCAAACTCAGTTTCCTGCCAGATCAACGATCAGGTTTGATTAGTTAGATTGGAATTTAGCACCTTTTAGCACCGAAGCGATATGAGACGTGGACCTACAATTTAAACGTGGGATTCGAACCACAGGGCTACCATCTGGAATTGAACCCGGATCTCCCGCGCTAAAGGCAATTACGCTAACCATATTGCCAGAAAACACCTTAACAGCCAGGTTTATTTTTTCTACATGCATACCTTCTAATGACCAGATTGCAACCACTTGTTTGTATGTGTAATCATTTGTATTTTCAAACAGAAATGACAAACTGTCGCGGTTTTGGAATGTTTACACCGAAACGGAGACAATTTAGTAAATGTAGCCTAAAAAAATATTATTATTATTATATTTTAAAATACTTCATGCTAACGGCAATGTTCCTCACCGGGAAATTTATGCTTAGGTATGAGGTAGTTGGAAGTAAAAACGAAGTTAGGCCTATATGTGGTATATGATGTGCTGTTCTACCAGATGCTTACCTACCAACAGAATTACATTGTTTTACTCACAATAATTCAGAAACCCGGAACTGTAAGTGCTACGCCAATTGGCCCAGAGTTGAAATTTCATTTAAGCATACGTCATTTTGTTTTTAAAAAATGTTAAGAAAAAAATAGGTGCAATACAGTAACGTAACGAAATTAATGCAAACTCCAAATGAATAGTGCCACCTAACAGCAAAACATTAAATTATATTCTATTTTATCGTGTTCGTAGATAGTATAGAATGTTCATAGAATTTCTTTCTGAAAATACAGTATATACGACGATATATATTAGTGTATATACGACTAAAGCCTGAAATTTGCTGAATTTGATTTGGTGTTTTATTCGGAACATATTTAAGTTTGCTTTCTTGCGATACTAAATTGAAGTCCTTTCAAAACCCATGTACTGAAGACAGACTCTGGAGTGAAACAGCACATCATATACCAGATATAATTTCGGTTTTTCTTTCAACTACCTCATACCTGGGCGTAAATTCTTACTTCAAACTTAGATGGGAAAAATTACCCTTTATAACATTCAGTAATTTGAAATAGTAATACTGTATAGTTTCACGAGTCTTCAAAAATTTTAAAGGGACCCGGGCCATATAGTGAGAGGCGTGCAACTAAGAAACTAACCAGTATTATAGCTAAGGAATACCTGCCCCCGCGTAACATGGATGAATCTTTCTTCACGGCCCCGTTTAACCTTTATATTGTTTTGTAAGCCCTACTTTCTCGTACGGAACAATCAGTCTCCGTCTACTAAATAAGAAAGCCATACATTAACTCTTGCTCGTTCAAACGTTAGATTGACGGATCATCTCCCGTCTTCGTGTGTATATACACTGGGTGCTGAAATAATGGTGTCCATGACTGGGTCCATCTTGTAGGGGACCTCAAATAAATCTAAACATGTCTAATAAACATAGGAGTCGCTCTGAACTTATATCCTGCTAAAAAGATGGAAAGTAATCTTTAGAAGGTCCGTAGGTCGATAACTATGGGATCTATCGTAATCCGTTCAAGGAATTACTTAGAGACCCATGCTTCAGAATCCTGCGGTAACAATGCAACAATTGTATAAAGGAAACTGGGGTACGGGGGAAAAATGTTTAAGTACTAATTAATCATAAATGGCAATAATAATGAACATATCATTTAAAAGTAATTTAATTGGTCTTTTAGTAGTCCAAAATTACTATGTTGTTTCCCTTTCATAAGTAAATATTATTTTCAAAAGTTATGCAATCACACAAACACATTTTATCTTCAGAAACGTTATATTATGGAACAATTGGTACTTAGATGATGGAACAATTGGTGGTGAACTCAAGGTGGTTCTTTCATCCTTAACAGAAATAAATAAGAAGGCATCACTTCCTGACTTGCATCTTTACTTTTCTAAATGCGAGGTTGGTTGTGTTGGAACAGATGAAACCATATTCGACGAAATCTTTAGGAGATTTAATGAGGCTGCACCAGGCATACGTCCTCTAACAATTCAGAATGCTTGTCTTCTAGGTGCTGCTCTCACGTCGGAAGCACTTACGAACGTGCTATTGAATAAAATATCTAATTTAGAATTATTCTTGTCTCGACTTTCCTCAATTTCAGCCTATTCAGTCCTTTTTCTTTTACGGTCATCTTTATCAAACCCTCGTTTAACCTATTTTTTACGATGCTTTCCATCTTGGCATGAGAGTTCTTTGCTGAAAAAATATGATACTGTCCTGAAAACTGGCCTTGAATCAATTCTGAACTGCTCCTTAAATGACGACTCTTGGATGCAAGCATATTTACCTGTTGCCTTGGGCGGTCTTGGTATTCGACAAGCTGTGGATATGGCGATTCCTACATTCTTAGCGTCATACCATGGATCTCTGCGTTTAATCGAATCTCTCCGTCCACAGGGTTATTGTTTGGATCCAGATTGTTCAGTTCAGGAAGGCTATAATAAGTGGGCAAGCTTAGCAGATACAAAACTCCCAGAAATTAGCAAAAAGTGTTATCAGTCATCTTGGTATACACAAATTGCATCTCAATTACATAACCATTTGTTGCAATCTGTTGTGGTTCTGGAAGATAAAGCCAGGGTCCTTGCTGCCTCATCTCCTGAAGCGGGTGCATGGTTGATGGCGATACCTTCTCCGCCTTTAGGCCTTCATTTGTCAAATGGAAGCTTTCGAATTGCTGTTGCCTTACGTTTAGGTTTAGCTGTTTGTGAGCCTCACCGCTGTCCAGCTTGTGGAGATGAGGTTAACCAACGTGGCCTGCATGGACTTTCATGCATGAAGAGCGCTGGTAGATTCGCCCGACACTCCTCCGTTAATGATATAATACTACGAGCCCTTAACACAGCTGAAATTCCTTCAATACGGGAACCTTCTGGTTGCTGTCTTTTTTATGGAAAGCGACCGGATGGGATGACACTGGTTCCATAGATGAGAGTTAAATGTTTATTGTGGGACTTCACATGCGCTGATACATACGCTCGTTCAAGTCTCCCTCTGTCAGCAATGAACGCTGGAGCTGTTGCTAATCGCAGAGAAGCTGAAAAGCAAAGAAAATAAACCTTCTCGAAAGTTTTGTTTTCACTCCAATCGCTATTGAAACCAGTGGTGCTTGGGGTGCAAGAACTCTTGAATTCATTAGGGAGGCAGGAAGACGCATTTCTTGTGTTTCCGGCGAAGTTCGCTTCACATTCTATCTAATACAGCGCATATCTGTTTCTATCCAACGTGGTAACGTCTCGTCGGTCCTTGGCACTTTATCTCCTGGAAAGGAACTGGATGAGGTGTTTATGCTCTGATAAGAATAGTTTTATATATATTAATCCATGGACAATAGTTTTCCTTTGACCTTATAATTATACATTTAAATTCTAATTTATACGAATGCAGTGCAATTATGTCATTTCGGTTAATAATCTTATAATTGTAAGTTTTATTGTGACTTATTGTAATAGCTTATTAGAAGAAATCTTCGATATTATATATAGTCTAGGAGGCTTAAGTGGGCAGGTCATGTAGCTAGAATGGAAGAAAGTAGACACGCTTTCAAAGTCTTGACTGGAAGACCTAGTCACAGATGAAAGGACAATATTAAGATGGATCTCGCAGAGATAGGATTGCAAAGTATAAACTGGATCCAATCGGCTAAGAATAGAAGACAGTGGAGAGCTTTTGTGAACGCGGCATTGAACCTCAGAGTTTCATAGGCCATAGAGTTAGTTAGTTTTATTTTTACTTTATAACAACCAACTACGTTACATTTATCGTTCGCTCTTATTAAATAGTTATATATAAACTTTATGGCCTATGGAACTCTGAGGTTCAATGCCGCGTTCACAAAAGCTCTCCACTGACTTCTATCCTTAGCCGATTGGATCCAGTTTATACTTTGTAATCCTATCTCTGCGAGATCCATCTTAATATTGTCCTCCCATCTGTGCCTAGGTCTTCCTAATGGTCGTTTTCCGATTGGTTTTCCAGTCAAGACTTTGAAAGCGTTTCTACTTTCTTCCATTCTAGCTACATGACCTGCCCACCGAAGCCTCCTAGACTTGTCGACCCTAACAATGTTGGGTAAACCGTATAAATTATGTAGTTCCTCGTTATGAAGTTTCCGCCATTCCCCATTCCCGTTCCTCTTGGATCCGAATATTCGTCTCAGGATCTTGTTCTAAAATACTTTCAGTCTATGTTCTTCCCTCAGAGTAAGCGACCATGTTTCGCAACTATACAGAACAACGTGCATGATTATCGTTTTATATATTTTAAGCTTCAAATTCCTCGACAGAATTAGCGACGACATGATATTTTGAACCGAATAGTAACACGAATTCCCTGCTTTTAGTCGACATTTAATTTCTTCGTGAATATGATTTTCTCATCTGTTAATATTGATCCTAGATATTTGAAAGTATCCACTTTATCAAAAGTATTATTCAATATTTTAACGCATCCATAATTTGCCGTATTACGGTGCCGACGCACTTCCATGTATTTAGTTTTCTCTGCATTTACTTCTAAACCCATGTCCCTGCAAGCGTTTAATAAGATATTTACATTTCTTTCTATTGTTCTCCTATCATCCATATGTCATAACCTGGTGAATACAGTTCAACTCTAGGCCCTGGTTGCTATCTTAGATTTTTCTTATAGCGTATTCCAGCTCAAAGTTAAATAATAATGGCGACAACGCATCTCCTTGTTTCAGGCCATTTTCGACGTGAAAGCTCGTGGACAAAAATTTTCCTACCCAGACTTTACTTTGGGATTCATTTAAACATATCTTAATCAGCTTTCTCGGTATTCCAAGTTCTGTAAGAACGTTGTACAATGTTTCTCTCCTAACCGAGTCGTAAGCTTTTCTAAAATCAGTAAATAGTTGAGGTACCGGGGTATTGTATTCCCCACTTTTTTTTCGAGTATTTGACGAATAGTAAATATTTGGTCGATAGTTGATCGATTTCGTCTAAATCCACACTGATAATCTCCAATAATTTCACCTGCGTATGGGGTCAATCTTGCTAATAGAATGTTTGAAAGGACTTTATAGGATGTTGACAGAAGAGAAATGCCTCGATATTTATTACAGTCAGGTTTGTCGCCTTTCTTGTGAATTGGAACAATGCTTGATTCTTTCCACTCTTCTGGCAATTCTTTCTTGTTCCAGAGAAGGAGAATGAGTTTGTGTATCTTGTTCCACAATTTTTCGCCTCCAGCTAAAATTAACTCAGCCGGAATTTCATCTACACCCGAGATTTGTATTTCTTTACTTTCTTTATAGCGGTTTCTACTTCTATTCGGTTGGGTTCTGGAATATACGGTTCTGCGGTGTGTATCTCCTTTTCTCCACGCACATTAGTTTTCTGCTGCGTGTTCAGCAAATCGTCAAAGAAATCTTTCCATCTATTTAAGATGCTATCCGTACCAGCGATAACTGTTCCGTCAGCTTTCTTTAATATAGGGTACAGCGGGGTAATTCGAATAGGCGGGGAATTTGAATAATGTTAAGCATTTTGCCAGCTGGAGTGGAAACGCGGCTTGCCATGTTAATGAACCTGTTGTGGATTTGTAGGTGGTGGTTTGTAGAAGTCGCTCTCAGAAATACAAACCATTCCTGCGGTTCTGAAGGTTTACCCGATTTTTTGCTTGCTGCAAGGTAAGTGCGAATATGTCTATTTTTAGGTCGTTATAATTTTCAACGTTGTTTCCTTAAGCTTTCCTTATTATTAACTGGATAAAATGAAACCGCTCTGGATTATAATCGTATCAGTAGCATGTGAGACATTGATATAGTATACGCTGGCGTCAACTTATGAGCAGTTGTCATACCATGTTGTGAATGGCATATTCGTCGACTGCGGGGCAATTTGGATTATTCAAAACGGGGCAATTTGAATACCAGTGAAATTAGAACTATAGGCCTACTATTTTATATTTGTTTGTTAAAAGCGAGAGCTTCTGGTAATAATAAGGAAATTGCGAATTCTTATTTTGAGTTACTGGGAAAATTAATGAACGAGTATGATCTCCATAAATCATCCAAACGTTATTTATAATATGGACGGAAGTAGACTTCCTCTAAATAACATACACCTAAAATTCTTACAAGAAAGTGTACAAAAGAGGTGATAAGTTTAACATCTGTTGAGAGTGGAGAAAATGTAACGGTGATAGCATGTTGCAATGCTACAGGGTCTTTTGTACCTCCTGTAGTAATATTCAAAGGCGCACGCCAAAATCCGGACTTTAAAACCCAAAATCTCACTCACAACTTTCGTCCTTAGATTTCTGCCAAAGTCATAACATCGAAATGCTTTACCTACCTCCACAAACAACACACGTATTACAACCAATCGATCGCTCTGATTTAGGACCCTTAAAGCCAATTACCACCAAGAGGCAACTATCTGGATTCACCAAAACTCGAGCTCAGTGATTAGTAAATCTCAGTTTTGCATTTTGTTCACTGAAGCCTGGAAGCGGACAGCTTCTGTTGGACTGGCAGTTAATGGGCTTTCATGTTCCGGTATATAGCCCTTTATTCCACAAGCTATTGAAGAATTTCGATTCGCCCCTTCGGAAACATATGGCCTTATTACACATTTTGAGAAGCAGTCTTCTCGGGAAGATCTTAACAACACACCTTTAGGTCATGGCTCTCAAAACTTTGTCCCAACGAAGGCTATAGATGAACCCATACAAGTGCTTCCCAGCCCAGAAAAAAGTTTGTGTGCAGAAGAGACGTCGTGTCGCAGGAAAATCATGCCACTCAACTTCTCAAACTATTCGGACAATGAGAATTTAAAAACTCCAAGGTAAGACGCAAGCGTCGGGTGCAACAAAATCCAAGGACACTGTTAGAAAGAAGAGTGCTAATACAGAACCTGCCAAGAAGAAACAAATGAAAGCTCGAAAGAAACTGATAACCTCTACCCCTTCCAGTGACGAAGATGTAGGCCTAAGTCTAAAGATGGCTGCAGGCAATGAAAGTCAAACACGGAATTGCTGTTTTCTCTTCTAAATTACTATTCAGAACATTCAGCTAGAAAGAGAGACTGGATTCGTTGCCAGGGTAAGACATGGTTCCACAAAGTCTTGTGTTGGTGCAGAAGGTCAGAAACAGTTTATCTGTTGTCGTTGTCGTTAAATACGAACGATGGAAGATGAATTAATCTACTACGGCTCTTTGCCTTAGACACTGTTCCTAACAATTGTTCTTTTAGTTTAGGCCTACATTCAAAAAGATAGCTACAAGTGATGCATATTTACAATTTATGTACTTCTTTTCATTGAAAACTAGCATATTTCAACTACCGTAGAAATTGCAATCTAACTATTGAATAGTTTATACATTATTTCTATAAGACTTGCTTATTTTGTTGGTTATTCATATTACCCCACTCGTTATTCAAACTGCCCCTCGCATTTACGTTCTTCGAAATTTCAGCGGGGAAATTGAATACCCAAATTTCACAATGATGTAACTGAGATACTATCTTAAGAAAAATTGTTAAGTAATAGTAAGGTTCAAAGTTTTTGTTCACAATTTTGTATTTAAATACCAATTACAGTTTCTTAGATATATGAGAAAATGTCTGAAATTATTCAAATTACCCCGCTGTACCCTATAAGCACGAGGTTGATAGCCTTTCTTAAATTCACTGATCCCCTTATACATGTCCCGAATATTTTTATTTTTACTATTATCTTTAAGTTCCTTAATTTTAGCTTTTAAAAAATCGCGTTTCTTTGTTCTAAAAGTTTTGGAAGTTTGCCTCCTAGCGGAGAAATTTTGTGTAGTCGTTTCATTCGGATTTTGTAGCCAGCGTAATTTTGCCTGTTTTCTCTTCTCTACTAGTTTAATGCATTCTAGTGGAGTGGATTAGAGGAAAAATTCATAAGAATCATGTATATTGTGATAAGAACATAAAATTTTGCACAGAGTCTACTAATATAGTAACAAATAAATTCTGACGTAGACCCCAAAAATCCGACTACAATTTCCTGGAATTCCAGGCGCTGCAACATCTGGAGCACTGGAGAACGATATGTTATCGCTGGAATAGCCATTATGTGAAAACGGCTTGACCTACAGAGCCAAAGTAAGACTCAAATGCAAGAGAAATAACAAGCCTTTAATTATTTTCTATATTGTCTTAATTGAACATCATCCAGGGCCGGACGAGGGGCCTAAAATTCATTAAAAAAACTATGGCGTTTGTTAATGGTTTTATCCATCTGGAAGCTTTGGTTTAACAGATATCGCAATAACACTCTTGTAAATCGTTTAACAAAACCTTAAGCTTTACGTCGATATCCTTTTAATGTATATGAGATCAATAGTCTCGGAGCTATGTGATGCGTTACACCACTGGTTTCCGTTCATGTTAGTATTGAATAAACGCCTGCAGCCATCACACTTTACTTTATCATTTTGTGGGCAAAAAATGAATGCAAAAGTGACCCACTCAGTGGTTGTATCTGACACCGAAGGAAGCATAACAAAGGCATGTAAGTGTTTCCTCCCAGTATACAGTTTCAAATGTTTAGGCAGCAGTGAGAAATTAAACGCGGCTACGTAGATGTTTGCAGGTAATTGCAGTGGCTGGTTACAGTGACTCCCAGCTGAAAATATGGTTGTAATGATAGCAACTTTGCGCCGTAACTGAAGAAATCTATTTATATTTGACAAACGAGTTGTCTTGAAAAATCAAATTATATTTTATCATCAAGAAAACCTTTTAATATTACATATGTGTGAAAGAAGCTTGAAGGTGGAACTTTAAATAACCAGCCGGTCTTTCTGCTGTTCATTGGGATGTATGCTGATATTCAGGTAATGTTGATAAAGTTTTTGTTTAACAGAAACAGAGTTGAGAGAAGATTTATATATCATAAGAATCTTCGTTGTTTAAGCTACCAGAATATATAAAAATTCCTACTCAACAACTGAATAACTTTCTCGTAATCTGTATGAGAAGGTGCGTTACCAGCGTGGTATACAAATGTCCCCTGGATGGCTCCACTGAAATCCAATGTGCCCGTTTCGACCATAAATCCTGATGAACTGCCTGAGCAAAGTAAGCTATTGTCAAGCAAGTGGCTGGAACACATCCAAGCAGTTGCAACAGAAAGTCCTGGAAACACGCCAAACATGACATGGACAGCTTTTTATATTTGTGAGTATCGTGGTAAGGTTCCATCTAAAAGTCAGTGTGTTTTACTTCCGTTACTTCCAGACTCCATAAATTCGCCTGCAATGATTTGGCATTGCTTTGATATAATCAAGAGAACTTTATCTTCATTGAATCCATCCCAAGTACCTGTCATTACATGTCATAAGCCTGTTTATGCAAAGGGAAAGCAAATACAATGGATGCTGCACAATTTGTATGGAGAAGACTTAATTATAGTTATGATGGGCTATTTGCATATCGAGATGGCGTCTCTGGAAATGTTGGGCACGTGGTTAACTGGAAGTGGATGGACGGATCTTTTGGTTGAGGCAGGCGTGACAACTTCTGGAAAGGCCGATCAATGTCTGCATGGTTCTCACGTTAAGCGAGCTAGATATGCTCACGAGGTAACATCAGCGGCATTGTACATTATACTAAGGAAAGCGTACGTAGAGTATGTGGCTTCTGGTTCTGACAAACATCTATCATTTGAAGAATGGATTGATATTCGACAAAGTGAATCGGTTCAGTTTAAATACTGGTACACAGTATCACAGTTGGAATTGCTGCTCTTAAACTTCGTACGCAGTGTGCGAATAGCAGATTTTGAACAGTATGTAAGCTCACTATCTCAAATGTGCCCTTGGATGTTCGCTCTTGACCATACTCACTACGCGAGATGGATGTCAGTGTTTGGTAAATCTTTACAGGAACTTAGGGTTAGACATCCTGCCATTTATGAGGAATTTATTCGTGGAGCTTTTGTAGGTTCCAAAACAAGTCGACCACATTCTTGTATGGGACATGATCAAATGCACGAACAGTGCAACAAGACGGTGAAGTTTGAAGGTGGTGCAATTGGAATTCTCGACAACTCAAGTGCGTTGCTAAAATGGATGGTGTCCGGACCTGTAATTGCCAACCTTGTATCGGGTTTTGAGGAAGAGTGGGGATTGATCTCTGATAATGATGATCTCAGAATACGCCACAAAGAGTCATCTGGTGCTAATATGCGATTTAAAAATGATGTCACAGAACTGGTACGTGTGTTCTCAGAGAATGGCAACAATCCTTTTATTCAAGAAGGTAATGAACATTTTGGTGTTGCGACTAATTCTATAATGCCCGAAGATTCAGCAAAGTCGGTATACATTGCTGAAACTCTTGGAAGAGATCAGTATAACAGTTTTAAACAGGAACGGTTGCAGCTGTGCAGTAAATCACTGTTTGAACCAATTAAACGAAATAACCTTGCTCTTTGTCGCAAGATAATGAAAAAAACTTAATCCTGAACACCGTAAGCTATCCATATTAAAAATGACTGTGCTCTCTTCAGTCGTCTCTTCATAGCATGTCAGAGTCGACACGGAGATCTATCCGACTTTTTTGCTCATGAAAATCTGGGATATCCTCCGTCAATTTCTGAAGATGGATTCATACGCAAAGGAACTAAATCAGATGTAGTTACATGTTTAGAAAAATACGGCGATACCCAATTTACCCCTACACCTGCTACATGTATGATATTGGACGGCTCTGCTATCATCCATATGTTGAAGCCGTCACCATCACAAATATTCCATGATTACTTGCAGATGAAAGTACATCCTTATATTTCATCCATCCTATCAGAGAAGAGCAGAGTAGATCTGGTGTTTGATCGTTACTTGCAAGATAGCTTAAAAACTGAAGAGAGACAGAAACGAGGGTCAGCATCACGAGATCGTGTTCTAAACTCTACTCCCATCCCGAAAAATTGGAATCTGTTTTTGCAGAATGAAGAGTACAAAAAAAGTCTTTTTCACTTAATTGCAGAATCAATGAACGAAGCTAAAATACCCAATGAGAAAACTTATTTGCACTAAAGGTATTGACATATGGGGTATCTTTGACGTAAATATACACGGTCCACTAGCACCGTGCACGCATGAAGAGGCCGATACGAGGTTGCTTCTGCATGCCAAACATGCTAGTAAAGCAGGCCATAAATCCACTATCATCAAAACGGTAAATTCACATGTAGTTGTCCTGGCTTTGCATGCTTTCCTCCACCTGTTGGTTGAGTATGGTGTTGGTAAGCATAAATGCTTTCTTCCTTTTCACCAGTACGCGGAGAAACTAGGGACAGAAATCTGTGACGGCATCCTGTTTTGGCACGCATTCACCGGATGCGATACTGTATCTGCCTTTGCAGGTCGGGGAAAGAAAACAGCTTGGGAAGCGTGGCGGACAAATCTAGAAATTACTGCTGCATTTGTAGAACTTTTACATGCGCCTTTAAAATTACACGATACTATATTCATGAAATTGCAAGGTTTCACTGTGTACCTATAGGATCGAACCAGCAACCTGCAAAATGTAAACGACTGTCGTCGAATGCTAGTAACTAAAAAATGTCGTCAGTTGGAAAGCGTACCTCCCACTGAGGCTGCACTTCAACATGTGAAAAGAGCCATTTTGCAAGGAGGATAGGGTACAGCGGGGTAATTCGAATAGGCGGGGAATTTGAATAATGTTAAGCCTTTTGCCAGCTGGAGTGGAAACGCGGCTCGACATGTTAGTGAATCTGCGGTGGATTTCTAGGTGGTGGTTTGTAGAAGTCGCTCTCAGAAATACAAACTATTCCTTCGGTTCTGAAGGCTTATACGATTTTTTGTTTGCTGCAAGGTAAGTACGAATGTGTGTATTTTTAGGTCGTTATAATTTTCAACGTTGTTTCCTTAAGCTTTCCTTCTTATTAACTGGATAAAATGAAACCGCTCTGGATTATAATAGTATCAGTAGCATGTGGGGCATTGATATACTGTATACTGGTGTCAACTAATCAGCAGTTTTCATACCACGTTCTGAATGGAGTATTCGTCGACTGCGGGGCAATTTGGATAATTCAAAACGGGGCAATTTGAATAGCAGTGAAATTAGACCAATCCATACAACAAGTGCTTCCCAGCCCAGAAAAAGTTTGTGTGCAGAAGAGACGTCGTGTCGCAGGAAAATCATGCTACTCAACTTCTGAAAATATTCGGGCAATGAGAGTGAAACACCTCCGAGGAAAGACGCAAGCATCAGGTGCAACAAAATCCAATGACACTACAAGAAAACAGAGTGCTAATACAGAACCTGCCAAGAAAAAAACAAATGAATGCTCGAAAGAAACTGATATCCTCTACCCCTTCCAGTGACAAAAATGTAGGCCTAAGTCTAAAGATGGCTGCAGGCAATGAAAGTCAAACAAGGAATTGTTGTTTTTGCCTTCTTAATTACTATTCAGAACGTTCTGCTAGAAAGGGAGACTGGATTCGTTGCCAGCGTTGTAAGACATAGTTCTACGAAGTCTGTGTCGGTGCAGAAGGTCGAAAACAATTTATCTGTTGTCGTTGTCGTTAAATACGAACGATGGAAGATGAATTAACCAATTACGGCTCTTTGCCTTAGACAGTGTTCTGAACATTTTTTTTTTTTAGTGTAGGCCTACATTCAAAAAGACAGCTATAGGTGACGCATATTTACAATTTATGTAGGCTTACTTCTTTTCATTCAAAACTAGCATATTTCAACTACCGTAGAAATTGCAATCTAACTATTAAATAGTTTACACATTATTTCTATAAGACTTGTTTATTTTGTTGGTTATTCATATTACCCCACTCGTTATTCAAATTGCCCCTCACTTTTACGTTTTTCCAAATTTCGGCGGGGAAATTGAATACCCAAATTTCACAATGATGTATCTCAGATACTATCTTAAGAAAAATTGTTAAGTTATAGTAAGGTTCAAAGGTTTTTTTTTTACAATTTTATATTTGAATACCAATTACAGTTTCCGAGATATATGAGAAAATGTCTGAAATTATTCAAATTACCCCGCTGTACCCTATATTTGGTCACAGTGGTCTGCGCTACAACCTAATTTGCCAGATCCTGAACAGTAGGGCTGGAAAAGAAGTGATTCAGGGTATACACCTTTATGGTCTGTGCTACCAGAACTTTCCAAGCACTGCCAAGAACTTGTTCGTTGCGGATGCAAATCTCTGTGCACTAATATGTGTAAATGTGCTGGCCTATTCCTTCAATGCACAGCCTTGTGTGCCTGTGATGGTATGTGTAAATGACTATAAACTGATGCAATTTCTACAGCACGAAACTGTAGTTTACTTAATTTAAATTTTGACTTTATTACTATTTTATGTAACTTTTCTTCATGAAGTGACCAAATAAAAAGCACAGAGAAAAAGTACGCAATAGTTTTTTTGTATTTTAATGAATTTTGGCCCCCTCGTGCGGCCCTGGATGATGTACAATTAAGACAATATAGAATTTAAATTAAAGGCTTGTTATTTCTCTTGCATTTGAGTCTTACTTTGGCTCTGTAGGTCAAGCCGTTTTCACGTAATGGGTATTCCAGCGATAACATACCGTTCTCCAGTGCTCAAGATATTCCAGCGCCTGGAATTCCAGGAAATTGTCGTCAGATTTTTGGGGTCTACGTCAAAATTTATTTGTTACTATGTTAGTAAGCTCTGTGCAAAATTTTATGTTCTTATCACAATATGCATGATTCTATCATACTACCTCACTATTCCTGGTCGAACCATGGTTTGTTCCTACGTATATCTGCGTGTCCCAATTTTGCTTTTGCTGGACTTTTAATGCTTATAAAGTATACTATATATATATATATGATCGTTCAACTGGCATCTACAAAGTGAACTTTGTGGTGGACAAACACCGTGTGCGTGGGTTTTCTCGGGGTTCTCCCGTTTCCTCCCACTTCCTTCATTCCACCATTTCATTCATTACTCATCATCACCGTCTCCTTTAGCCTAGCCGGCATAACGGTGGAACGTAAAACTCAAAAAATATTGAAACCAGATCTCATTTGACTACAGTTGGTTTAACACCTATTGTATTTTGGACTTACGCTTTTTCGAACTCTTTTGCATGACTAGGAGGAAACTATGCTAATTAGCTATTTATTTGAATTATTTTTTTCCACTTGACTGTCTGCAGATACGAAACAATAATGGAAGAACAACAGTTTCTAGATGATGAATCGGAGAGGACAAACTTCGATCTACCATTTTCCCGGCAGTTGCCTACCTTTAGAACACCAAGAAACTACGGTCAAGCACAATCACTGAATCTTTGATTCAATATAGCCTATATCTAACATACATAGGACAAACATACATCGGTAGATTTTATACAATAGCGGAACACTAGCAGACATTTTGTAGATACACTTGTAGTAAAATAATGGTAGTCCATTATTGTTAATTTAATTTCAGGGCGCTAAAAGCAATTTTAAGTGTAGGGGAAAGAATTGCTAATAAAGTTTCTCCAATTTCAAACATCCCTTTCTGCGAAAATAAGCAGAATGTAAAATCCCATTTTGTCTAAATGATTCATTAGATAAAAATGTGTTGTAAAGTACTGAAAGGTTTTTAAAAAGATAGAAAAGACACTATACAGAAATTTTTGTCAAAGAGTGTGCGGAAGAAGATATTTGAAGGTGCTTGAAGGCAAGGCAGTCCCCTAACATACATAAAATTACTCCAGTTATGAAGAAGTGGTTACGTTATATCAAGACTAGACGATTTAGTAATTAAGAAATGTAAAAAATAATAATAATAATAATAATAATTTATCAAAATAAAATATAATAGGAAGTAAGTTATTGGAAATGCTTATTTCGGATAATCCCTTGTTTTTAATATATTTCTCAAATAAATAAAACAAATATGTATCTTTTTTAGTTAGCGGTCAGTGATGAAACTATCATTTATGCAGAGACAAAAGATCGCAAGATGTAAGTTGAACTTTGGCAGAAGCTTGAAAGAGAATGCATTGTACAACACAAAATGTCCTACTAAAGTGAAGATTTGGAGTGCTATTTTGGTGTACGGAAGGGAAAATCCATGTTGTAGAAGAGAGAAGAGTGACAAATATAAGGAAGTAATGTGACACTGTGTAGAGCAGTGGTTTTCAAATTTGTTGTTACTGCGACCCACATTAAATAATAAAAAGTATGTCGTGGCCCACCTACGTTATTCAAATACACATTAACGTATTCTACGCATGGTGGTGTATTTTAAAGCAAATAAATTTTTGTAAACCATATTCGTAATTTCAATTCATTCAATAATAGTCTGTATGAGTGGTTAACATGAAAATTTGGGGATATTGTGAACATCCGGAGCGACAACGAATGTTACAAAATAGAACTCGATGCTTAAATTTTAATAAATCAAAATTTACTTGGCTTCTTTTATGTCTATCGTAAATATCTCACTTTCAAACTAAATTGTAATCTAAATTGTAAATTTACGAACATAGTGGCCAGTGTGCGCATTGGATAGTTTACATTGGGGGGGATAAAAAAAAAGGTCAACAGGACGTAAAGTCTGAAGGTACAATAATTCAAAATGAGACAATAATGCCTTACCCCTCCCTCCCACACATAATTATGACATCTGTAATAAATAAGAGATTTATTAATTCAATAAAACTACCGACAATAACTATGTATATATTGTCTGACATGTGCACACCACACTTCACCTACAAAAAAAAAAAAAAAAAAAAAGTATTGGTCCTTCTAACAGTTTTTGGTGATCCACATTTTATTTCACTTCCAATAATGTATTTTTTTGTCACAATAAATGTATCCCTTAGCGCAAAAAAAATTGTAGTTTAATTGCCAAATATCAATGTAGAATCATTTACCCTTCATTTTGTAAGTTGATATACATTTTTGTTAGGTTAAATTACAAAATATGCTTTTTTTGTTAAGATACAAATTTACAGTAAATTTATAAGAAAATATATTTTCATTGATAAAAATGAAATTTTACATTTCATATTAGTAATTTTACTTTATAGGTGTAAATTAATTTAAGTAGAGGCTTGGCAAACAGGTTGCCACCGATTTTTGTAAATTTACCTATGAATTTTTTTTTTTTTTTTTTTTTTTTTTTACAGTGTAGCAATTATTTCCGAAGTTTGAAATTCCAGTTTTCAGAATGTATTGCAGCTAAACTCGTTTTAACAGTATATTAACAATTATTTTACAAAAAAGTTACATCACACAATGATTATCATAATTTACTATGCTTTTTCGTGGCTTATTTTAAAAACTTTAAATTTGGATTACATATAATATTTAAGCACCAAAATATTCGTCCATTTTAAAAAGACTTTTGATAAACATCAACATGGAATAACAAAAAAAAAGCGTTATTATGAAAAATGAAAATTATACACTGGAAAATGAAATATAAAAAAAATAAAACACGATGATAATCGATACAAATGTAGAGGATGAATATGACATGTCCGACCTTCGCTTTGTTTACTTCTTAGCAAACCGCATATAAATCCATATGTGACTGTTACATTCAAATTCACGAACGACGACGAACTGAAGAGTACGAGGATACGGTTGCAAGTAACAGCTGTAGCCATAATAATATAGTTCAACTAAACAACGGTGAAAATAGTGGGTAAATTAGAAATAAAATAATAAAATAAACTGAATAGTTTACATTGCTCATTTTGAAATACAGCTTCAAAATACAAATACATTTAACTCACAAGAAGTGACAAAACTGAGTGAAATTTGGCGTTATACTAAGCATAGTTTGGAGGGGAAAGCTAGCATCCCTGGTGGGGATACTTTAGGTGATTTCTTTGGGGGGAACAAAATGTGATTGAGGGCAAGATCCCCCTCATCCCCCCGGTAATTCGCACGCTGATAGTGGCCCTGTTGGTTCAAGAATATCAGTCGGTGACGATCGAGCAAGTGTAATGTAAATTTCTTTCTCAATAACTGTATCATATGAAATTGTAAGCATATGCAAAAAGTGTTACTGTTAAAATGTTTTCATAGAAAAGTAACACAGAGATAACACTACTCCCAACGTAATGCTCTATCCCATGAGTAACTATTTACTCTTCACCTCATTAACAGACACTTTAATTTTCGTTGTCTGAATAGTACTTCACAACATATGAGGAGCTTGTTTCCAAAAGGTACTATATTCATTTTTTTTATCCAGAATTTGAAATTTTCTTGGGAACAGAAAGCTTAGTAGTACTTCTGTATAAATATGATGGTAATTTGTGTCAGAATGTTTTGAAACCGTGTTAAAAACTAACTTTAGGAACATATTTGTTGTTCCTAAAGTATACATATAGTACATATTTGTATGTACTATATCCAGCAATTATTTATTTCAAAAAATATTATATAACCTTTCTTCATTCCATAATGTACTGTATCCAGTATTGTCTTAATACGTACCGGTATGTCTTCCCCTTCATGACAAAATGTAGTATATCCAACTAAAACAGCCAACCAGTTCTTTTAGGCTCCTTTTTAAGTATTCTGAGTGGAAAATATGACATTTTTCATTTGTAAATTTTACATTTTTTAAAAATTAATGCTTTCATTTGACAACATCGCGTTTGACAATGTTGCTACAACACTGCAGTAAACATTATTGTTGAGATCATTGTTGGCGTCAGTCTTATTGCTAGCAGTTCTCGTTTTTAACTAGTATTGCGCGTTAGTTGCCGTCAAACTCAAACATTACACTTTTCGAGTTGTTTCTGTAATACGTTTGAAGCTAGTTTAATAAATACCACAATGTTATAGAGTGAAGAAGAAGAATATAGTGATCAAGACGCATGGGACTATTGTGCTGAAATACCACCAGAACATTCACAGAAACGACACAAATAGATTGTGAACTCATATGAATATATCTCATGTAATAAAGAATAATGTCAGAGTGTATGGTTTTGGTGTACTATTTAGTAAGTACGTATTTTAAAAATATAATCTTGTATTACTGTCTTCTATAATTTTAGTTTCAAAACATACTATACCCATTCTATTTAATACAAAAATATACTATATCCACATATAAATCCAAAAGGTTCTATATCCGTAATTTCTAAAATTTTAAATACTTTATTAAAAATTACTAAGTGCATGTATGTACCGAACTATGTATCAGTAAAACATTGTATAAACTATTGTACCTAAATAAAATTGAATCACCATTCTACAACAAAATTTAATGATCATATTTTTTTTCTATTTCCTGAAAAAATCCCAAAGTTGATATAGTACATTTTGGAAACAAGCTCCTCATATGATTCTGCATCAAAATAAAACTTTCACAATTAAAAGGAAAAGCTCGCGACCCATTAAAAAACGGTCCGCGACCCCACCAATGGGTCGCGACCCACACTTTGAGAAACACTGGTGTAGAGACAATAATGAATGTGTGGTTTCCATCTGGTGATGAAATATACGCAAGAAGGCGCACCTTGTCATCGATCACAAACTGTCACTGAGAAACTTATTTCAAGGGACATTTCTGTGTTCTACAAGAGGGCAATAGCCCAGAGATGAACACTACCGACCGGGAAATAGTACAAACATGAACCATATGGAAAAGTTGTGAAATGTTCTATTATCAAAATTAGAAGTAAATGGCCTATAACAAACAAACAAAAAAAAAAAAAACTGAAAGAAAACATCCTTTAAAAAAGGAAAAAAGACGTTGAATTTTCTAATTTATGCAACATATTGATTTGAAAGCATGCCAAAAAGATTTGCAGCCTTAATTGTAGGTAAGGGATGGGTTATACCAAGTAACGTACAATATAGTATCAATATCAATCAATAGTAATATGCACTTTAGAGAAATAAAAGCTTGTTTTTAAAAATATACTTCAATTATTCAGTTTCTAATAATTTGTTCATATTTGTATATTCCTTTCAGTCAAATATTCATTTCCTTAAAAATAAGTAATATTGTAGCATTGTCTCTCATTATGCAGTGAAAATCAGTTTGTAGTAAATATCATATAAAATATATATTTTTTAAATATTGTTACTAACCTCCTCCATTGAAATAAACAACCCGAGGCAGTCGCATGATGTTTCCGATTCCCGCGGCCAGAGAAAGTGCAGCAAGTGTCGCTTCCAATCCATTGATCCAACCAGCTTCCAACTGAAACAAAGGAATTTATTTTTATAATTACTATAAGTTAACTTACAAGTTGTAGCAGACATTTTCTATAGGTGCTTGATATGGCATATAGAATAGTAATCTTTCATGTAGGGTCTACATTTTAATTAATTAGCTATGTAGTCATTCATTCTACTTATTCATAAGCAATGCGAAAGAGGATGCTAAACTACCAATTAACCAAATTTCCTAACAATAATACGCTGAGATCGATTTCCGTGATATAGAGATCATTGGCGTAACTAGGATATTTTGCTTTTGCTATGGGGGTCAGGCAGCTTAATTCTGAGTATGATCAGTTTTAGTCTGCGGTCCAACCATACTTTAGGAAGGAACATTTTTAGGGGGAGGGGACCTGGCCATACCTCGCTCCCTCTAGTTACGAATATGGTAAAGATAAATCTAATATATTTAAGAATTGTACGTCTCCTTAGCCCTTCTCACTGGCCTAATGAATAATGCGTGTGCCTTAGGTTACATGTTCGATTCCCGTTGGGAAAGAATCGAACGCATTATGGTATTTCAAAATCCACTTTAAACCGTAGTTTTCGTCCTATATAGTCTCGCTGCTGATACAGGATACAAATACATAAATTTAAGTCCCATTGGTTGGAGTTTAGCTTCCCTTTTCATCACTGAGGCTTGAGATATGGATCTACAGTTCAAGGAGTATTCCGAACCATTGTAATGTGTTCGAATTTCAGGTTCTCACACTGGAATCGAACCCGGAATCCGGTACACCATTTTACCTCTCGTACATTATGATATTTATCTCCTGAATACAGGAATAACTTTTTTTTTTGTATTTATTTTTAGTTCAATGTTCCCGCTTCAATGGCAATCTATTTCTGGCGTGGCGCAAACACATTGGTTAGTTTGGTAGATTTGCAGTTTGGTGTCCCTTTCAACACTGATACGTAGACCTACAGCTGAGCGTGAGCTCCTACTGAGAATATAAGCCGAGTCTCCTACATTGAAGTTGTGTATGCTAATCATATAGCCACGAGGGAGCTCCAGTGCGCACCGAGAGCACTAAGCATTCGATCATTGAGAAGTGAAACAAAAAGTGGAGTAAATATTGAGCAAAACACTTAAATTCAATAAACAATTCAGGAAATTATTCCTTACTATGTTCGGGGTAGGGAATTTGGAATTTCCATGTACAAATATCTCATTCTAATATTAAAATAATTGCATATTTTATACCGTTTAACTAACATTATTAGGGTCACCAACTATAGGAGTCTCAGATGGCTAGGTCATGTAGCCAAAATGGAAGAAAGTAAGGACGCTTTTAAAATTTTGACTGGAAACAATCGGAAAAAAGACATTTAAGTAGACCTAGGCGCAGGTATGAGAACAATATTAAGATGAATATCACAGAAATAGGGATGCAAGAAAACTGGATCCAGTTGGACAGAAGTTAATGGAGAGTGTGGTATTAAAGCTTCGGGTTGGATAGGAGAGCAAGTAAGTTAGTGCTGCCATGTGCGGTAGAAATTGGAGATTTTCATGTTTCATGAAAGTGTCATGCGCATGTGTGACAGAAACATTCAATGTACTTATATTGTTTCGGTAAAAATAAAAATTAATTTTAAGATAAATGAACATGTTCTGATGTATATTTATTTGACCTAATAGTTGTTTTAAATACAGACTTACTTGGTTGCATAGTGAAATACTAGAATTATGATGCGTGAATCACAAATAGATTTAATGACATCTTACAATTGCAAATGTGGTACACAAATCTTAAACATGCAGTATTTGAATTTTGAGATTAAATTAAGAGACTTGCACTGTCCATTGAATTGCACAAGACCTCCACTTTCTCAAAACTTCTTGTTTTAAGTTTGAACATAATAATATCAACCAAAGATACAACTTACAGAGTTAAGGTTGTCAATTCCTGGTTACTGAATGTCATCTTGCTCGTCCCAAGTCAGAAGGTCCTACTGACGTACTACAGACTTGCCAGATAATAGAGGACCGAAGAAGACCCTTTGTTCATGTCGACAACAACAATTTATATACACCTCGGTTTCTGATTTTCACCTATTTATTTACTATTTTCATATACTATGTTGATACTTTCACTCTTGTTTATATTTTGTTTTTCCAGCTTGGCTGTTTTCTTTTGAAAAATATGCATTTGCAACAAAAATATAAAATTGAATATACATAAGGTTAATTTATGTCACAATATTGTATATCAGTGTTCTAAGGTGTTAATAGTCCAATAGTGTTTAAACTGTACAAGAAACTCTGCATATCATTATTAATATTGGTGTAATACTACCTCCGAACACAGTATGACAGAGTTCTAACGCTCATTTAAAAATATTTGAAGCGACTATTAGCAAAGCTTCTACCATTCGACTCTATTGTCATTTGTGTGTCTGTACGTCTATCCGTCCATCTGTTCCATGATAAATCCAGTGGTGCTATTCAGCCGGTTCGCACCGGTTTGCTAGAACCGTTTGTTAAAATATTTCGAGTTCGCAGAACCGTTTGTTATACCGAGAAGTAACAGTAAATTTTACAGAGTTATACTCAGGAACAGTAAATTTTAGTTTAACTATCATTGTTTTTAGAAATTCTTACAGTTACATGGTTAAACATATGATCTCTCAGAACAAGGTATAAGCTTTTATTTCTTAAATCTCGAATGCTCAGATATCAAGAATGAGAACTGGGGCTACATGAGTGTAGTGGTGAGTTTTTTTTTTTTTAAATATATTTAAAACGGGTACATACCATTATCAATAATTGTTGATCTATTTCTGGATTAAGGTCTTTCCAATACTTTTTGACAACCATCTATCTTGGATAATTCGTTTGCAATGTATTTGTACTCTTCCTAATTTTGTCACACCACCTTGTAATATTAGGATGCTGTGTAGGTTGCTACTTGTCACTTGTGGTATCCAGTAAAAACTTTGCTTTTGTCTATCTTGTATGATTTGCTTCCTAAGAAAGTTACATCTATCTATCTATCTATATCCATCTACTATCTCTCTATGTATACATTTTATATATATATATATATATATATATATATATATATATATATATATATATATATATATATATATATATGATATGGAACCGCTTGTTAGAAAATTAGAATAATATCACTGTAAATCTCGCAAAATTTGGTATGTGCCTTTCTTCAACATGCAGAAATAACACTACTGCTTCAGATTGTAATCCGTCAAGTATAAGGGGCGTGAAAGGTGTAAAATCATCTCATGTAAGTTTTCACATACACAGACAATACAATTTCCAACATAAACAACATTAAAATTATTCGATCACCACAGCTTGGGATAAAAATATGTCAAGAATGAAAGGGCGAATTTATCCTTTGCTCTTAATTTCAAAAATGTGATTCACGATAATTTTCGTTAAAAATGTTCAATTTTGACGTAGTATATTGTACATTTTCTTTAAGACTTCCCAATATCCTCTCTGCAGGGAGTTAAAATCAGTATATATGAAACTACTTGGTTTAGTCTCCTGTCTCTCTCCCAATTTCTGTTCGAGTCCCACGATAAATTCTCTAAAATTCATTCGGTTTTAATACAATATATGATATACTTTTTCTTTGACCGTTCCAGTAATCCTCAGTGCATGGGATTAATATCAATCAAGGGTGGAGGGTGAATTCTGTTTCCTTATGTGTTATGGATTACCTCTTGTCTCCCAATTTAAAAAATATGTTCCACGATAATTTCCGTTATAACTGTTCGATTTTCGTGCAATATGTCAAATATTTTCTTTAAGGCTTCTCAGTCTTTCACTCTGAATGGAGCAGAATTTAGTACAGAATGAAGTAATGGTATAAACTCTCCTAACATTTTTTTTCTTTCTTTAAAGTTCCACGGATACAAAACTTATATATAATTTTTCCGTAATCCCCAGTGCTTGGGATTAAAATCAGTCAAGAATTAGAGCTGAATTTAGCCTCATAATATGTATGGAGTTCAGTTGAGTTTGGGTTTAACGTCCCGTTCACTAGCGAGGCTATATGAGACGTGGACCTACTGATTAAGATGGAATCCGAACCACATGCGCTCCCGCCGGGAATCGAACCAGGGTCTCCCACGCCTAATATGTATGGATTACTCCCCCTCTCATTAAGAAAATATGTATAATCCAAGATACCTTTCGCAAAGTATCATTTTTCATAGAATATGTCGTATACTTTTTGAGGCTTTTCACTATCATTTCACCTATTTGGACTTAAAATCAATCAAGGGCGAGAGAGTGGACTCCAGATTTAAATATATATTCTATGATCACTTTCCTAAATATTATTCGATTTTAACACATTACTAGCTGAACCTGCGCTCTCTACACAGTGCATCATTCACATATGAGCATGAATCTCCTTGTTATTCCTCATATCTCTACATGTCCCTTTACAGATACAAGTGAAAGACGTCTTGATGAAAATTGACAAGAGATACCATAAAGGGGAGATTCTTTCGATTACTTTTTCAATATCTAGCAACGTTTGCAAGATTGGAGCCTGCTTCCGGTTGGAGTTTTTAATTCAAGTATGATCAATGTTTTCTTTCTTCTTGCATGCAGTATGTAATAAGCAAATACATTACATATACAATTAATTATAATGCCAGTTATATATGGTGTTCATTGGGTAAAACACTCCAAAAATAAAGATTTATCTTAGACTCGAGAAATGGTTATCCTTCCTTTTTCATTATTATTTGGCCATGAAACAAACGCCTGAGACATATACAACCCCAATATACAACAATGTGGTGTTGGAATGTATAACGCATAGGATATGATGCTTTTGGTTGTTTTTTTTTAAAAATTTCAACGCTTCCAGTGTACTCTAAAAATGAAATAAAGAAATAATGGCCATGTTTTTTAAATATTCAATTAGAACTGGACAATCTACGTAAAATTTCCAATCGGTCAGTGAAAACGTCATCTTTCTAGAGCCTGTAATTTCCGAGATCTCATTGTCGAAAGGATTGACCACAAACATATAAATGTCCTCAACATATAGTTTAAAAGAACTCGGAAGATGGAATCTAATACATTACATATGGTATTTATTTAACGCAATCTTTACAGAATATATTTTCCCTATCAGTCGATATCACTTGATAAAGTTTTTTCCCTAATAATCCACTAATTTGGAAAACTTTTCTTTTGGCATCAGCATTTCAAGTATGATACACATACAACAGAACTATTTTGTCAACTGGTTTCTTTCATTGAAAATATGTACAGCTCACAGATGACGAGAAGAACCCTAAAACAGGGGTAGCAGAGAAAGGTCAACGACACGGTCAAGTCCATTTTCGGTTTTTGAGGTTTGGCCTATTCTTAGATGTCATCTGCTACTCCGGGTAGTTATCTGCGTGCTATTCCGTGGTGTCATTTGAAACTCGCGCGCGAAAAGTGGGCGAGCCCATACCTACGTCACACTATTCTACTAGGGTTCTTCTCGTCATCTGTGAGCTGTAACTACTGTTGAGATGAACCATGTCTGCAAACAAACAGGTAACAAATCTTGATTGGACTCAACATATAATTCATGCACCCTTTCCCCTCTCCAAAACCCCGGAAATTCAACGAAGATATTTTAATTCCGTAATAATGAACTAATTTAACGTTCTAATCCAGGTCTTCGGCTAACGCTGTACTCAAAGTTTTTTTTCTGTAGGAACTAGATTTAGTGAAATGAAATGTTAAGAATGGGCAAAATGTTAATTCTATGATTTACGCATTTATATGCAGTGATGATAGAAATATCCACGGGCAAAATGATAATTCTATGACTTACGCATTTATATGCAGTGATGGTAGAAATACGCACTAACATCTCAAATATGCATTATATGCACTTATAAAACCTGGTTATTTCATCTACAAATCAGGTACAACGAATATATTAAGACAGCGTAGCGATAACACATTAGGGAAAAATATGCAAAAATTCGAAGTTTCATAATTACTTTCATTAATCATCAATCATATTTAGTTCTAAGCGCATAATCAAGGGATGTTAAATACTAACTTCCTTTCTTTCACAATTCATTTTCGATATTTAGTTACTTCATTTGTATTATTATTATTATTATTATTATTATTATTATTATTATTATTTATATTTTAAATAATGATTTTTTTGTAAAAAAAAATAAAGGAAAGGGAGTGCATCATTAAATGTCTAATGAGTTTATTCTTACAAACAAGAAAGTGCAAGTAGTCAAGCAGAAATTAAATAGTTTGTTCCCTTAAAACTTTTTATCTAAATCATAATTAAAAACTAATAATTCTGTCGATAAATGAAAATTAATAAATGGAAAACTGATAATTGTTTTTAATTATTAAATATATTAAAACTTATTCTTTCCTCAGGAAATATCACAATTCAATTTCGAAAACATTGTTTTGGATGGCAAAAGAAAATGGCGTGTGGAGTACAATCTGATATTTCGAAGACATTATTTTCATGATGATCGATTTCGATGCATGCAATTCTGCGGTTTATACAAAAACCTAATGTTTATGTTTGCGTGTAGAAAGTACTCGTTAGTAAGTATATTTTCATTTTCCGTCTCCTGATTCAATCTGTTACGTTAGGCTCTGCTAGTTCTCGTTCCAATTATCATTCGCAAGAAATTACAAAGTGATATATTAGTTAAATATAAAGAACGAGTTAGCATCTTCATTCAGTGTTCATTGAATGCTGATGAGGTATCGTATATTGAATAAATCTGCACCATCTTTTACTTATTAAATATTTAATTGTTTCATAATCCATGATCACAGGTCCATGGTCACATCAGTTATGAACACAAAAAACATCAGTAAAAAATCAATTTATTAAAAAAAAAACTACCCTCAGTTCCTGTGAAATATAACACGGTGGCTGAAGTCAATATCACAGTGATCGAAAGAAATGACTCCCGGTGTGACTCAGAATCTTGGTTTTCAAGAAGATGTCCAAATGGCGAAATATATGGTCAGAAGAGGTTGGGCAACACTCAAGGTATGGGATGACTTATTTCACGCTGTCGATTTTTTTTTGCAGGCTTCTAATAGACATATAGACAAACATAGTCTTGATTCAGACAACCACTGGCTTATTTGCCCATAATTTCGGGTGACGTATCCATCTTACGGCACTATACTTCAGTTGTTTACTCTAAGAAATAGACATTTTCCATTTCAAAATAAGTTTCTTTAATCACTGCATGCGTAACTTCAGAAGATACTGCAAGAGAGGTGACTGATAGCTTGTAGTTAGCTTTCTGTGTTTCCTTCCAGCTAAGCTATATAAACGAGCTGAGTGTTACTTTTGTATCCTTTTCTCTCTGCTCCTGGCTGTGGTTACAGAAATAATGTTTGTTTTCCACGTGTTGTATTGGATTTGTCATATTGAATTATCAAAGAACCAGCTTCTTCAAGTGGTTATGAAGTATGTTAACATGAGAAAATGTACCTAGTTAACGAATGATATGAAGTAATAAAGCTGCTCTTTTCTTGTATGATTGAAGAGGTGGATATATTCGAGCTTCGCATTTTGATACCTCGTTCAAAATTTTGATTTGCTTTCCCCAAAATTGCCTCTCTTCCTTATTCACAGAAGGCGAATAATGATATTGATCAAAGTTGGTTAATTGACCATTAGTTAATCAACAGGAATGTATAATGTTTCCTTTTCACTATGTCGGGGGGAAGGGGACAGTGGCTCATTAGGAGGGCGCTTACCTCGGTTGCGTGGAGTCCCTTGTTCGATCACCGGCAAAGACCCTGATAGACAAATCGTGACCTGGGTTTTCTTGTGGTACTCCTGTTTCCTTCCACATTCTCATTACACTAATTCTTCCATCATTCACGTGCCTTAATCATCCGTCCTCCTTAGCCTTAAAGGTATATTCATGGGAGGTTAAACTGAAATATTTTGGGAGATAAATGACTATTTTGGCTATCACGTTAATTTAGCATAACTATTCACATAATTTCTTCTTTCTTTATTGTAATATTGTGTCAAAATTTTCAAAGTAAGAAATTTGTAAATAGTGTTTTAAATGTTCCCTCCCTCTAATTTTAGCGATCTCAATAAATGTTACGTATATTTATAATGAAGTTTTAGTTTATTCAACATTTCTAAGTGATAATTTTAATCCACAAAATCTGCTATATCTTCAGAACAGTTATTGCTAACACTATTAAACATTTTAGTGAAACATCTTCGTCGTTGAACGTTAATGTAATTGCTATGTAAACAATCTTTGATCCTCGATTTTTTTCATGATTTTCTCTTCAGAGTGCAGTAATTAAAAGTTTTATCATGTTATAATGTAAAAGCAAAGATGGAACATACTATCATCTCTCAATTAACCCTATTTTAAAAAAATAAAAAATACAGGCAAAAAAGCGAGGAAAACTTTTCTTTAAAAAAATGATTTTTTTCGTTCTTTTGCATATTTACCTACCAGTAATCAACATATTTTCTCTGTGTAAGACTGGTTTTGACATTTGTTTCGGTGGTTTCCCTTGATTGAGCCAATGTACCTGCCGTTAGATTTCTGTTGTAATACTAATTTTTCATCCACTATAAGGATTCGATGCAGAAGGGCAAGCTAACCTCAGTTATGGAAGAAAATGCATGTTATTAGATTCCGTACTTGTTGCTATTTTGTATGAAGAGAGGCACCAATTTTTTAAAACCTTGCCCTACTAAGAAACTGTCGCTAGTGATACAAGTTGGGCACTACGGTCACGCATTGCGGACTTGATTTCTCTTTATTTTTTTCTCCTCTCACTGCACCATGTCACATAACTGGACGATCGGTTACTTACGTACAGAGACTCTTTTAATATTCGGCCACCACATTGTATTGGCATTTTATCTTATTTTATGAACTACAGTAAATTAGGGTGATAATATTTTTATGCTATGTGAATCCCCTGTATTTTCTGCATTTTTTTACAAAAAACATAAAATTTTAACCCAAACGTACAAAAATCAGAACATTTCTTCTCAAAGACAAAAATTATAATCACTTTAATATTCGACCACCACATAATTTGGAAACTTTCTTGTTGCCTTTTTCGAGGTAAAAAGCAGATTTTAATACCTAGTTGAATACCCTTTATTGCGTATTACCTTCTTCAAGTGATTGTGCTTATTTCCAGATATTTTTACTATATATTCAGGTGCAATATTGGCCCATTCTTCTGTCAACCTTCTCTTCAGTTTCTCCTCTAATGTTACCGGCACTTGCCGGACTGTACCGTCGAGTTCATCCCACAAATTTTCAATGGGATTGAGATCTGGACTTTGTGGTGGGGTTTCGATAACTTTGGGACAGTTGTACGGAAGCCTCTCACGCGCAACATACACCTTGTTCTGGGTCTTTGTCTTGATAAAATTTAAGTGTCTTTAGGATTCCAAGTTCGTCGGCACTCTTGTGAAGTAAAGTCTCTTTTAGAATGCTCCTTTGTCATTGTATCCTTTATAAACCTAAGTTCGCCCACATTGCCAGCAGATATGCACCCCAAACAATTATGTTATCACCACCATGTTTCACTTTTGCTTGAAAATTCACTTTCCTTCGTTATTCATTTGCCTTTTACCACACTAGAACCTTGTCACCTGACTTTAAAATGAATTTGCTTTCGACAGCAAAAATAACGTCTTTCCACCATTCTGGTTCCTTTTGCATATCGATTGTAACGAACTGAAGCCGTTTCTTTCTGTTCACTTTGTTGACAAATGATTTTTTCTAGCTACCCTTCCGTGGTATCATTCGTTTCTCAATACTTTCCGAACAGTCTCCGGGTGTACATCCTTTCAACACACTTGCAAAAATTTTGCTGCAATCTTCGGTGCACTTAATTTTGGGTTTTTCTTCACTTTTCTCACAATTTTGGGTTTATTTCGTTCATTCAGCTTGCTAGGCTGACTCTTCTGCTTCACGGATTCTATCCTGTCTTCGTTCTTATAACGTCGTACGATACCACCAACTATACTTCGTAATATATTCAAGAGACGGGCAATATACCTATAGGAATTCCCCCTTTTCATGACGAAAAATGACCAGCTGGCGCTGCTCAACGTTGTTACAAATTTTTCGCCCCATTGGAAGTGTTACACTGCAAAGCAAATACCCATTCACACTCTCTAATACGAAGACGAGAAATGGGTTGTACGTATGACGTTTCTTCCCCCAATCATATAGTTCTGTAAACAGGAGATAGAGCAATAAGATCTTCAAGTCACTTTTGTGGCCGAATATTAAAGTGGCATAATATGAAGGCAGTTTATGGAAGCATAGCAGTTAGTTAGGCATGGTTTGCATTTAGAACTTTTACACATAATGAAATGGTACACGCAGTGGTGTTATTCAGCCAGTTCGCTAGAACCAGTTGTTAAAATATTTCCAGTTCGCAGAACCGTTTGTTATACCCAGACATGACAGTAAGTTTTACCCTGTTATACCCAAGATCAGTAAATTTTAGTTTAACTAGCTTTGTTTCTAGAACTTATTACATTTATAGGGGTAAACATGTGATCTCTCAGAACAAGGTTTAAGCGTTTATTTCTTAACCTCAAATGCTCAGACATCAAGAATGAGAACTAGGATCACATGTGTAGTGGCAATGGTTATTTATATTTGAAATGCATATATATTATTATGAACAATTGTTTATCCACTCCTGAATTAAGATCTTTTCAATGCTTTTTAACTAGCATCTATCTTGGATAAGTTCTTTCCAAGATAACAGCAGTGCTACCTAATTTCATCATACCACCTTGTATTCGGATGCTGTGTAGGTCTCTACTTGTCACTTGTAGTATTCAGTAAAAAAAAATGCTTTCCTATAACTTCTATGTTTATTTTTTTTCTAAGAGAGTTATATCCACCTACCTATCTATCCATCTACGCGCTTTCACTCACTCTCTCTCTATATATATAATACGCGACAAAACGTACCACTTACCCTGAGGGATGCTTGTGAAGGGTTTTCTAAAAACACTTTAAATAATGACAAGCGACAAAACGTACCACTTGACTGGAGGGCTACTTGCGAAGAGTCTTCCAATCAGCCATCAAATAATGACAGGCGACAAAACGTACCACTTGATAGGACAGCATATAAGTATATATATATATCGGCCAAAATAAGGTTAAAAGTTGAACAGATTGGTGGTGAGAAAAGTACCAATGCAAGACCAAGACTACGACTAAGGCTAAGACTAAGACCATGCCTGCAAGATTCTCGCAACACCAAGACCATACCTGCAAGATTCTCACCAGACCAGCAAGAATCTTGCAAATGCAATATTTGAATATTTGCTGATTTCCATCACACTTTATCCAGGCTTTGGACCAGGGATGGATAGGTATTATTAGAGGAACGGGCGCTTTCTCTCACAAGGGCCACCAGCATCTCAATGTCACAAATCAAGTTGCGCAGTTCTCTTTCTACAGTGAGTCAATAGTATTAACAATTGACAATTAAAATCTGATATTCTTTCATCAGTATATTATTTTGAATTACTCAAAATATTATATGAAGTTCAAGGAGAACGTATACTACATTACAAAATTAGCAGATGTTTTAGTGTACTAGTTTTTGATGCTACTGTTATCTATCACTTTTGCATCCGAAATATTTTTTAATAAATCTTTTTCAATAGACATCAACATAAATGTTTTCAAATGTTCCTGAGATATGGTACTCGTTAGCCTATTTTTAATGTGTTTCAGTTTATTTCAGTTTTGAAAAATTTCTTTTACATGTTACCTGAGTTACGGGCAAAGTCAATAAAAATTTGTATGCTGGAAACCTGGATAAGTATTACTGCAAAATTAAAAAGCAGCACATTGGACAATTTTGCAACACGTCTTGCATTCGCTTTCCTTGTAAACAAATGTATTTTCTCCTAATTCTGAATCACTTGCACCATCAGGACAGTCATTTTTTCTCGGTTGTGCTCGTCATCAAGACTGACTTTCAAGGATATCCACGTCCTTCAAAAGTCCAAGAGAATACATTTATAGTATCCTTGGAAACTTCTTTACTGAAGTTTTTCAGAAAATATGTAAGTTTATCGAAAGGCACGTCTGGAAGTTCTGTTACTTGGTTCAAGTGTCTATGGTCCAAATAATCCATAAAGTACATTGCTTCTTGAATCTTGAAGAAATACTCAAAACTACCATGTCCAATATTGTGTTGAATGTTTCGATGCAGTACGTGGTCATTGGATAGAAGCAGCTTTATCTTCATATTCACAGGAAAATCTTTGTCCATCTCTGAAGGCGAACTGTCGACAGGTCAATAGAAAAAAATAAAAAGAAATCACGTTCTAAGTCTTCAAATTTGTTATTGGTCCATTCTGTAAAGCTTAATGCTGCATTCTTAACGGATTCAAAATCATCTCTCTACTCTTTCACTTGGAACAGAGTAGTCTGCACCATCCGATAGGACTACACTAGCAGCACCCTCTATTTGCAGATAGTTTGACAGAGAGGTCGTCACTTGAAATATCTTAAGGAACATTTGTGCTGTCCGAGTTGTTTTGAACTTGAGAAGATCTTTTATATATCCTTTCGCTTTACACCTAGCTTTTGGTTTGATATTTTCTGTAGAAGCAATTTTCTTAATTATTATGGTCAACTCTATATACAAAGCACTTTCTGGGTTCGAAAAATGACCAAACTTTTTCTGAAAAACAGTGTGTTTTCTACCATCTTGTTTCCTCAATAACTGTAAGACGCCTTTGTTAACATTTGATCTTCCAAATGTCCATTCGCTGATAAGACTCACGTATAAATATCGCACAGTCATTCTGCAGAACAATGACACAGAATCAATGCAATTTTTTTTCAGATCACATATGACATGATTGAGTATATGAGCGTAACACCACACGTGTAACCGAGTTTCTTAGTGATTAAGCGGTTAGCGTATGCGCCTTTGTCGTGGGAGACCTGGGTTCGATTCTTGGCGGGAACTCATGTGCTTCGGATTTCCTGTAAATCAGTATGTCCCGTCTCATATAGCCTCGCTGCTAAAAGGGCCGTTAAACTCAAAATTAGGGATGCGCTCGAGTCGAGACATGTCTCGAATCTCGACTCGACTCGACTCGAATTCGAGTCGAGATTCGAGTCGAGACACACTTTGTAAAATTCGAGACGAGTCGAGACAAACGTATTTCTCGACTCGAATTTTCGAGTCGAGACACGAGTCGAGTCGAGACGGCTCTTAAAAATCTCGACTCGACTCGAATGTCTCGAAAATCTTTCTATAATTTTTAATATTATTTTGAAGAAAGTATTCACTCAGAAACAGCCTTGAAACCAATTCCAGCTTTTATTCCTTTAGAAAGGTACAGAACGCATTAAATTAATAGTTAATCTTTAAAGATCAAGATTTAATTTTCAGCTCAATTCAGTTAATTAGAACTAATAGTTAATGTCGTTGTATTTGGTTGTACTGTAAATATAATGATAATAATAATAATAATTGATTATCTAGTTTGTATAAAACTATTATCCGTAGTCTAAATCTAGTTTGTATAAAACTATTGCGATAGAGTGAACTTCATAAATTCTCTGAATGAGCAGTTGGTAGTCTATAGTAATTTAGCATAGTTATAATTATTGTGTTTTCGTTCCCATGAACGCAATAGGGTTACGTAACTTCTGGATTATTCGCTTGCCCAACTATTCTGAGGCTTTAATATGTTGCAGCATATCACGAGCTACGGATAATATATAATGTAACATTTGTTGTACATCACATATTATGATACGAGACTATTTTACAGTATACCTTATCTAATATAAATAAAATAAAGAGTTTGTTTGTGTGTTTGTCTGTCTGTCTGTGCGACCTGGGGACCAGACGAGTGGACCGAGAGTTCCCAAAATTTGGTCACGGGTACCTTAGTCCAGGCCCCAGATCAAGACGAAGCGTTTTTTTTTTAAATTTCGAACCAGGGGGGTCTCGGGGGGGACGTTTACTGGGACCGACCTGGGGACCAGACAAGTTGACCGAGAGTTACCAAATTTTGGTCACGGATACCTTGGTCCAGGTCCCAGTCTAAGGCGAAGCGTTTTTGTCAAAATTGGAACCAGGGGGTCTCAGGGGGGCGTTTAGCGAGACATGTAGTAAAAGTAATCCAAATTGATCGACATTAGTGTCAAATCCATAGTTTTCACGGTCGCTGAGATCAATGGTGACACTTCCATCAGCGATGACTTGCAAATTCAGCTACTACTGTATGCGGGCCGGGTGTCAGCGGGTGAGGAATACCGAGACATGTATAAATAGCCCATATTGATTGATACTAGTGTCAAATCCTTAGTTTTCGCGGTCACTGAAATGAATGGTGATACTTCCACAGGTGTTGAATTCCAAATACAGCCCCCATGCAAAGAATGGGTATATTAGGCTAGTATTACAATAAATGGACTGCTTGGATGCCAAGAACTAGTACAGATAAGTACCATCCACTTCTATGAATAGGTATTTTTTTAAAGGATTTTTGTAAACACTAAGTTATAAAACAATGAACTACATACAGTAGCTATGGTTTTGGTTCCCAACATAAAAGAAATATGGATTGTTCATGAGATATTGAACTTCAACTTTCACTCCTGGAAAATTTCAATTTTGGAGTTAGGCCACTTGGCATCAAAGCAGTTCACTGTAAGATAAACACATTCCGCACATTAGTAACATAGTTGTTCAGGGGCCTTCGATTTCCATCCTCTCAAATGAAAGCTGAATGATTGCTTGATACATGCTGACTATATAGGAGAAATAGTGTATTAAGTTTTCGAGCTTTGGTGCGTATCCGTATTTACACTCTGATATAACTTTAAGTTCACACTCAAATCGAGCTAATTGTTTAATGCATTTCGAAAGCTTTTGTTTTTATGCAGCTCATTAAGGAAAATCTATTTCATAATCGTAACATTTATGTACTAAGAAACTATGAACGTAAAGTGGACTCGACCTAGCCCCGTGGCCGCTGTGACTCAGTGGCACAGCTCTCACCCTTGGTGTGTGAGGACTCTGATTCTGTGTGTGTGTGTGAACTCCGCGGCTAGTGTATGCGTACAGAGTCGGAAGCGGTATGTATTGTTTATACTATTTACAAAGTTACCCCCCACATAAAATATAAATTCACCCTTTCTCCCTTCTCTTTTTCGAATACAATGAACCGACTCTTTTGCTGAAGAACGATGCTAAAAGAAAATTGAAACATCTGTGTCTAAACTTTCTTTGAAGCGCAGTCTTTTGTATTTGTAAGGTTTTGGAAGTGTTTTCGAGATAGCCAAATTTTTACCATGGACTCCTGCTGCGAACTGACCGTGAGTAAACACCCGATCTCGCTGTGTTCAATTTCTCTCGCACACGTGAAATGGGTTTGTTGTTTCCAAAACAAATAGGAAGTTACCTTGTGCTTTTGCATTTCTGCACGCACACAGGTACCATTGTTGTTTTAATGATCAGAAGAAATATCAAAACCATCCGATATATATGATACAAAACAGCTAACAGAGGGAGGCAAAGATAAAAGTAGGCCTATACCAAGTTTTCCGCGTGGTACCATTATGGAGAATAAATAGTTGATAAAGTCACGTAGATGCGCTTAAACCTATTCCATCTGTCCTTATAATTTTTCTGGTCTCATCAATTTCTCAGGAGAATGCGTACAACATATGTCCAAATTCCATATATACTCTTTCTAAACTAATGAGTAAACTCATTAAGAACACCAACTGATATCAATAAACAGGAAAGAAAACAATACTTTATACTTCTATCATTTGGTACACATCTCTATGAAGCACAGCTTGTTTCTTTTTGAAATAGCTCCTTCGTGTCACAGCTGTGGTTAGTTTTGTTTTGTGTTAGGATGAAAGAGAGAAATGCAACATTTGCTTCGAGGTGAAGTTATATATATTATTAAGATGAGCGGTGATAAGCGAGGTTTAACAAAGAGTGCCTTTCGGATGCACAATTTAACGGGTAGTTGCAGTCCGTGTTGAGAATCGAACCAAAGCTATGTAAGACATGTTAATATTGAGCTCTTTTGTGGTAAAAGTGAACTTCAGAAACACACAAAAGACTTGAAACATCAAGCTAATGTAAAGCAATTGAAAAATAGCCTACCTATCGCTGCATCTTTTCTGTGACTAGAAACATGCAGTGTGTAGCAACAAGAATTAAGGACTTTTTTTAAGGACTGTTAAGGACTTTTTTTTCGAACATAACATTCCCTTCCACACCATAAAAGACAATATAATGTTTGTTAAAAGAAAGTGCACATAATATTTTTAAATTTTGTTTGTGATCCTATCATGCATAATTATAAATAATGCCTTTCATACTACGAGAATGAGTTCAACTATACGTCATGGCCCCTCTAAAGCGGGGCCGCGGTGGCTCAGTGGTAGATCGTTCACCTCTGGTGCTTGGGGACCCTGGTTCAATCCCAGTTCGTACCAAGTGAACTTTGTGGTGGACAAACACCGTGTGCGTGGGTTTCCTCGGGGTTCTTCCGTTCCTCCCACTTTCTTCATTCCACGATTTCACTAATTCCTCATCATCACCCCTCTCCTTTAGCCTAACCGGCATAACCGTGGGACGTAAAACTCAAAGATTTCACTTCATTTTTTCCCTCGAAAGCGATATCTTTCAAAATTATTTATTGTTAGATATTGTAAATTTACGGTATCTATTTTAGTGGACGGGAAATTTTGCATCTAATCGGATAATTTCATGGCTTCTAACAGGAATTCGCAGTTACGAAATTTGCATCACTGTCTTTTGAAAGGATGCCTAGAAAAAATACTACTAGAAAATAACTGAAAACACAAAATGGATTTGATAGCCAAATTCACGTCATCTTGGTGCGTCATCATTTTTCTTTAAATATTTGTATTTAGTATTAGATTAGAGTTAGTGTTTCTTTCAGCATCAAGGCTATATGAGACGTGAACTTACAAATTAACGTGGGTTCAGAACCACAGGAGTTCCCATCGGAAATCGAACCTAGGTCTCCCGCACCAAAGACGCGTACGCTAATCATATGGACAAGGGTGTTCGATATTTATTAATGTGTACATAAAGTTGTGAAATTGCGCTTGTATAATGGAATGCAATTCCTTCTACTGACATAAACCTTCACAATACTTAGCTGGACAAAGTATATTTAAAAAGAAAATGTCCCTTTTTATGTTTCAGTTCCTGGTTCGACTGAAGGATGGAACAAATTGCAAAGAGCGTTTTTGGATCCTACTTTGTGTAGTTGATTCATCATAAACTTGGTATTTGATACGGATATGAACTATTACACTTATTTGGTGTTTATTTCTAAATAATAAGTCCTAATACAATTTCATAAAGTTGTAATTCTTCTTTAGTTTGTATCACTTTACACAATGACAAATCCAAAAGATGTGTTGTATCGGTGCAGTACCAGTTTTTCACGTTTTTCAAAATGTTCCAAAAGCCAAAGAATAATCTTTAATTTCTGATATTTTAGTCGTCACAAATTACAATTTTATAATGTAGTCAATGTTTATAATTACTGGGCAGTTGGGCGTTTAAACTAATGACATCATAATAAAGTCAAACCCCTAATTTTGAGTTGAATTGATTCTGATTTTAACGTCCCGTTCAGCAGCGAGGCTATGTGAGACGTGGACCTACTGATTAACGTGGAATCCGAACCTCATGAACTCCCACCGGGAATCAAGCCCAGGTTTCCCACGCCAAAGGCAAGTATGCTAACCGTTAGCCACGAAGGAGCTCCACCATAATTTTAGTGGGCGATAAGAAATATCTCGCCAGTGCTTTTACAATAAATACAATTTTATAAGTATTAAAGAATAGTGGTAAGAGATTTTATAATAGCTCTTTTATTTATGAGATATGAGTATTTAAAAAAAAAACAACTAAAGAATAGGTTGGCGGAACCACAAAAGACTCGTAAAATAAACTTTCTTATAAATACATACGCACCTTACTCACCTTTTATAATTGCTATGCTTACGTTCTCCATAAAAACAGAAATTCTCTTTTAGTGATACTTTACACAAGATCATGAAGTGGGTTCAAATTTAATTAAAGGCAAAATACAATACAATAATCCACAAATATTGCCTCAAGTGAGTTTAAAGATTTCTAAACACTAGTGCGAAACCGGGCTCTGCCGTTCCGATCGATTTACAGGTCTTGAGACGAAAGTAAGAAGGGTCTTACGCACACAGTAAGTAAAAACAATTAATATGCCGGTAACTTTCCCCCAAATGGGTGTATCTTAAAACTAATCTCACCATTATTTTTCTAATTAAATTCTAGCCCGAAATTATGTATCATATTACCCTATTCCCATTTTGAAAACTTGACCTTAATTCAAAATGGCGGATTTCAAGATGGCTGCCATCAAGGTCATATCTACCATACGACTTTCCCCCAGGACTTATATGTATCCACATGGTTTTTCTTCACTTTTCTTCATTAACGCTCCGTTTACAAAGGGTAGTAAGGGACTTCTGTGGTAATCTCTAATAACCACATCACAACTCTTAAAAGTTATTTAAAAAAAAATAGAAAACATGCACCATGGCAAAAATTTGTCATCACAAGTAATGATGCATACATGCCTTCTATCAGCAAAAAAAGTTTCATTGAAATTGGAGCCGAACATTTGAGTGATGTCCCTTGTGGGATGTGATTGAACGTGACGTCAGAACACATCGCCCCCCTTCCCGGAATTTATGGGAATTAGGTGACTGAGTAAGCACATGTGGTGCCAGCTCTCTCCAGCGACCTATCAAGGATCATTGCGTGTATGCCAAGACGTGTCGCCGTTTTTATCCATGCCAAAAGTCGACATACTGACAATTAGGTAGGTAGTCATGATGGTCTGGCTTATGTGTGCGTATATTTTAACTCGTACATTTTGTCTCGACTCGAATTTCGAGACGTCTCGACTCGAATTCGAGTCGAGTCGAGACAGAGACTGTCGAGTCGAGACACGAGTCGAGACAGAAACATATTTTCGAGACGAGACACGAGTCGAGACAACATTTTCTCGAGACGAGTCGAGACAGGCTTAAATCTCGACTCGACTCGACTCGAATGCATCCCTACTCAAAATCAACTGAATCACACGTGTAATAGGTGAATTGAAAAAATCCGAATATTGTCCTTGCATGTTACTTGAGCCATCGGTTGAATTTCCAATACACTTCTTAATATCAAGGTTCAACTTCTGCAGAATTTCCAGCAGTAAACCGCAAGGACACTGGCCTGTGGTAGATATGCATTTTACAATGACAACAATACCTTGTTTAACAACCGTTTAAACAACATACCGTAAAACAACAGAGCACTGGCCTGAAACTACTATATCTTGAGTAGTGTCTAATAAAACAGAAAATATTGAAGCTTGAGAGACTTCTTTCGAAATATCTTCTCTGATAAGTGTGTTGATAGCATTCAAAACAAAATTCATCGTGTTTAGTAAAAGTTATGCGACCACTATCCAGTTTACTTCCTCGTATATGACTCTTCTCGGTGACCTTATCTAAATTACTTTTAAGTGGAAGATCAAATTTGCTTAAGAAAGGAATAATATCCAAAAAGTTTCCATGATCTATAACTGTGTCTTTCAGTTTATAGGCTGCTACATTTCCTCTGTAAATGAGCCCTCTTTTAGCAATGAGTTTCTGCACTTTGACAGCTTGATACATTACCTGTCTGTTCTTCTCAACCTTATACTGCCGTTGTTTTACCTGTTTATGAGAAAATAGTTTCTTAAAAAAAAAAAAAAAAAAAAAAAAAAAAAAAAAAAAGCTTGAAGTGGTACCTTTTGTCGCGGATTAAATATGCGAAATGTTTTAATTAGTCCAAGACAGGTTATAATTTATATAAGTGGTACGTTTTGTCATGGAATAAATATCAGAAATGCTTTAATTAATCCATGACAGGTTGTCATTTATGACAGGTCGTCAAAAGTGGTACGTTTTGTCGCGAAAATTCAAGTGGTACATTTTGTCGCTTGTACGTTTTGTCGGGACACCATATATATATATATAGGTGTGTGTGTATATAGGGTGTTTCAAAACAACACCGACGTTTGGGAGGTGATTCCTGACACTAAAATAAGTCAAAAAGTATAGACCAACCTGGGTGCACGAATGCTTCCTTTCGGAGTTATAGGCAGCAAAAACATGAAAAAATGAACTTTAAAGGTCCATAGCTCCAATACTATGAGATCTACCGTAATCGGGTCAAGACTTCACTTGTGTCCTTTCCAATAATACATGTTTCAGAATCCTGAGGTATATACACAATTTTTATAGAGGGAGTTTGGCTAGGAGCATATAACTTCAAGTACTCACCAACTACCTCTATAAAAATTCTTGCGGAAGTATTTCAGGATTCTGAAACGTGGATATTTGAATAGGGCAC